>NC_133372.1:6590421-6711423 GCF_049309525.1 Garra rufa | reverse complement strand
CTCGTCACTCGACTTATCGTGACTAAATTCAAGATGGCGGCGACCTGTAATTTTACTAAGGGGAATGTCTGTATAAATCTTCTTGTAAATGAACTACCAGTGCTTTTTCAAAGTTCTCAATGTCTCGTTTTAAATGTCAGGGCCCTTGGAAGTCTACCAATGAAGTGTGGCGCTACTTTGTGCCTCGTAAATGGTGTAAAACAGTGATTTATTTACATGGCTAGTCCGATGCCCTATTCACCCTCATTGACAACCTGTTGTTAGCATCGGCTAACTAACGCCAGATTTCGGACTGCAGTGGACAAGCCGAGATGAGCTATGAAGGGTAAGTTCACACTTGGTATCATGATTCAACACACTTTAGGTCAATATCACACCGGACTTCTCCTTTAAGTTGTTGTTGTTGTTTTTTTTTGCTGCTCTCTGACCCATTTAAGATTTTTACAGCAGCACAAAATGATACAAGATAAGTTAAGCATGCTGGTAAGCCAACAATGAGACAATCATAAACTTCTAGTTCATTAAACACAGAAAAGTAACTAAATTAATTTAAAATCACATTAACCTTTCTAAAGCAATGCATTTTGAGATGACCTTTTCTGTGAAGTATATGCATGATGCTGCCTTAGATTTTGACCAAAAAAACACAAGTAGGAACCTTTCATAACAGTCTTTGTGTCTTGATAACTATGACGCCTTTAAATGCAGTCTAGGTAGACAGCTGACTAGGTTTTGAAACAGATCTATGGAGTTTGTTTTCTCGAGCATGCCTCCCTGAAGGCTTTGCTGTCTTTGTTTGCATGCTTAAGCTTAGTGTACAGATTTATATACATATGCATAAAAACAGAACAATCAGCAGACATCCTCTCAGAATCTTAAAGACATCTGAATCCATAACTAAAGCACCTTCCCCAACCCTGCACTGTTTTAATCTAATCAGAAATCTGCATATTTATGGAATTATAACTTATGAAATGGAAATTCAAATACAGTAAACACAGATGACTGGCAGATAATGTCCGTTTGCTTTTATAAACGCAGGGACAATTCGTAAAATCAAATTTGTATGATACTAAATCTGAATTATTATGAGATTTACATGTTTTCATATCTGCTCGGAGGATGCATATATATACTCTAAAATGGCAAAAAGCCTGAAATGTCCAACATTCCGGGGTGGGATATATATCTTATTGTCAAATATATAAATATATAAATAAATGAGCCCTTAAATTGTCTCCAAAGCTAGGGGGATTGAAATTTATACGTCTGGTTATCAAACCAAAGGTTCAGAACGCCTGCCGATAGCCAAAGTAATGGTGAAGAATTGGCCAGGTCATTGGAGTGGAATGTGATTGAATGTGGTTCTGTGTCACAAATACTCTAGGATTTCTATAGTATGTACTAAAGGAGATATCAGTGGTCAGTTGTATTAGTGTACATATACAGTCATCATCTTGTACTTGAAGCCCTTAAGGCCAAATATGCCAATGTTTATGATGACATGTCAACAAATCAAAACCAATTACAAGATTGTGGGTGAAGAAATGTGCAAATCATTCAATTTTTTCCCCAAGAAGAGTCACTATATATGTCCTGTCATGAAAAATAACTTGAGGCTTTGGAAAGTGCCCTCTTATTATATGAAATTAAATTTGATCACTGAGCATTGTCTCCTAATTCCTAAAATTCTTCAAAGAGCGTGTCCGAACCACGTCGCTTAGTATAAGGATTTTCAATATGACATCCTTAGAGGGAGGGTGGCTAAATTTAAAAATTTAATTCCATTTGCCCGCTTTCATGCTGTCTTCCAAGAGTTTCCAAGAGTGAGCATTCAATAAATCAAAGACAGAGCTGCTCTCTGAGATTCCTGCTCACATTTTCTCCCCATTTTGAGTACCATTACGGTCAAAGTCTTGTCTTTAGCGCTCACAGATTGCCGCGGATCGTTAGACCAGGCAGAGAAATGCGTAACTTTGTTTTAGTCTAATGATATCTCTGGATTCCTGTCTCCTACTCCGGAGCAATAATGCACAGAAGAATGGAATTGATTACGACCGAAACAGGGTTCAAATTTGTAATGGCGAGCAGTGCGATCTAGGCTTTCAAGAACATGGGAAAACGGAGAAGAAATGCATTCCAATGGCATCAGCATGCCGGACTTTTTGTAGAAAGCAGGGAAATTAAATTTAGAGGGTCTGTCAAGGGCAGATAAGAAATATCGGTCTATAAAAAGGCCATCTGTATAGTTTCTGAGCAATTTACATCTAATAGAAGAAGAAAAACGATACAGATATTGCATTTATCTTGGGCCAAAAGAGACAGAAGAGAAACAGATTTTTGATTTCCAACCTCAAAAGCCTGATTACAAAACCAGTTTATGTGGAAAATCATATAAAAATTGGATTTGGAAAGTTCTGAAAAAGCTCTCTTTCAAATGAAAAAAATATTGCATTGTCTAGTCTTCGCAAAATGACTATTAGAACTTTTTTCATCAGTGTTATGTTACATTTTACTGCATTTTTCATGTCCAATGTGCTGATAATGTTTTTAAAGGCACATCTGCTGTTAAATTCCTCAGTTCCTGTATCTCAGTGGTACAACATAGCATAGTAAGGTCATACAAAAGTTAGATTCAAAGCTGAGATGAGGACAGAACTGATGCATGTTTGGAACTACATGAGAGTTTAGTAAATCATGACATTCTTCATTTCAGGTTTCATTTAGCAAAGAACTGGAACTGAAAATAAATTAAACATTTAATACATAATTAAACATTAGTTATATATATATATATATATATATATATATATATATATATATATAAGTTTTTCAATCAACTTTTTAATGACATGTTTATTCTTGTTGAAATATAAATATTTAAACTTAATTTACATGTGCATGACTTCATGACACTTCAAGAGAGATAAAATTCAAACACACATTACTAAAAATATAATACATAAAATAGTACATATATTTAGCCAAGTGCTCCTGTTATTGTCACACTCTGGGTGGTTGAGGAGTGGAGAAGGAGGAGGAGATCCGGAGAAGATAAAATATAAACAGTTTATTGAAACAAAACACTGAAACTAAATACAAAACAAACAAACAAAAACCAGGAGCAAAACCGAGGACATGTAACGTTATCAACATTAACGACGGACAAAGGGTAGTGAGCAGACACAGACTTAAATACACAAAAGACAAGGCGTGGTCACAAACAAGATAACAGGATGACGAGGGGGAAATACAAATATGGGCAAGAACAAACCAAAAGGACTAAACCAAAAGGGGGAGAACAAGGACTAAACCAAATGAACTAGAAACATAGGGGGAAAAACACTAGGAGAACAGAACAAGACAGGACAAAATACTGACATTACACCCCCCTCCTCAAAAGGCGCGTCTCGCGCCGTCTAACATCCATAGGGGAGGGGGGGTGGGCGCCCTGGAGACCACTAGACAGGGATACAGGAACCAAAGGATACAGGGGTGGTCTCCAGGGCGGATCAGGGAGCTCCGGAGGCCATGGCCGGGTAACCAGTCCAGGAGGCCATGGTGGGTCTGGGAGCTCAGGGGGCCATGGCCGGGTAAACAGTCTGGGAGGCCATGGCGGATCTGGGGGCTCAGGAAGCCATGGCCGAGTAAACAGTCCAGGTGGCCATGGCGGATCTGGGGGCTCAGGAAGCCATGGCCGAGTATACAGTCCAGGAGGCCATGGCCGAGTATACAGTCCAGGTGGCCATGGCAGAGTATACAGTCCAGGTGGCCATGGCCGAGTATACAGTCCAGGTGGCCATGGCCGAGTATACAGTCCAGGTGGCCATGGCTGATCAGGGGAGTAGCCCCCTCCCCAAATTTTCTTGGGGGAACCTAGGGTATAGTCCACCCAGGAGAGCACGGAAGGGCACGTAGGAGAGAGCTCCGGCTCTGGAGGGTGCGCAGGAGAGAGCTCCGGCTCTGGAGCCAGCCTACCTGATGGGAGAGCTCGATGAATTCCTCCACATATCGCTCCAACTCACGACCACCTTGCCGCAGTCTCCTCAGAGCTGCTTCAGCCCGACTCATCTTGTTTAGTCCGTCGTTCTGTCACACTCTGGGTGGTTGAGGAGTGGAGAAGGAGGAGGAGATCCGGAGTAGATAAAATATAAACAGTTTATTGAAACAAAACACTGAAACTACATACATACAAACAAACAAACAAACAAACAAACAAACAAGAGCAAAACCGAGGACATGTAACGTTATCAACATTAACGACGGACAAAGGGTAGTGAGCAGACACAGACTTAAATACACAAAAGACAAGGCGTGGTCACAAACGAGATAACAGGATGACGAGGGGGAAATACAAATATCGGCAAGAACAAACCAAAAGGACTAAACCAAAAGGGGGAGAACAAGGACTAAACCAAATGAACTAGAAACATAGGGGGAAAAACACTAGGAGAACAGAACAAGACAGGACAAAATACTGACAGTTATTTATGTTTTTTTTTTTCTAGCTAACTGACACATTAAATGCGTTTCCTGAGGTGAATGTGATGTTGTGTGACATTATAATACCTTGTAAACAGACATTTTTCTGTGGTTGAAACACTGTACACTTTATTTCAATATACCTTCCGATGTTCATTAAAAGAATAGTTCAACCAAACATTTTGCCATTTATTCACCCTCATGTTGTTCCAAACTTGAATTTATTTCCTCTATTACACAAAATAAGATATTTTGAAGAATTTTGGTAACCAGACAGTCGCTGGTAGCCATTGAATATATAAAAATTTAGAAAATTTATATATTTCTGCATAAATATGACCTAAACATCATCAGATTTTCATGTAAGCCCTGAAACTAGACAAAGAGAACCCAATCAAACAAGTGAGAGAAAAATATTTTCTTTGTCTTTTTTTCATTGAGAAAAATGACCCAGTGTTACATACATGTGCGTTGCAAAAGTATGTGAATCTCTTGGATTAGCAGTCAATTTATAGGTGAAATTAGAGTCCATCTGTGCAGATGTGTTTTCAGTCAGTGCAATGACTATCAAATGTAAGTATGTAACCCGTTTTATTCAAAGAACAGGGATCTATCAAAGTCTGATCATGTTTGTGGAAGTGAATCAGGCCACGAACAAAGGAGATTACTGAGGTCCTCGGAAAAAGAGTTGATGTTGCTCATAAGGCTAGAAAAGGTTACAAAACCATCTCTAAAGAGTGTGGACTCCACAAATCCACAGTCAGACAGATTGTGTACAAATGGAGGAAATTCAAGAACACTGTTACCTTCCCAAGAAGTGGTCGACCAACAAAGATCTCCTAAGCAGAATGTGTAGTCTGCGAGGCTGCAAAAGTTCCGAGGGTAACTTCTAAGCAAATAAAGGCTTTTCTCACTTTGGCTAATGGTAATGTTCACGAGCCCACCATCAGGAGAACACTGAGCTGTCATGGTGTGCATGGCAGAGTTGCAAGAAGAAAGCCACTGTTCTCCAAAAAGAAAATTGCTTGTTAAAGATCATGTGGACAAGCCAGAGGACTATTGGAGAAAGATTTAATGGATGGATGAAACCAAAATAGAACTTATTAGTTTAAATGAGAAGCTATTATGTTTGGAGAAAAGAACACACTACATTCCAGCTTAAGAATCTTATCCCATCTGTGAAACATGGTGGTGGCCACATTGTGTGGTGGTATCATGGCTTGGGCCTGTTTTGCTGCATCTTGGCTAGGACAGCCTGCCATCATTGATGGAACAATGAATTCTGAATTATACCAGCAAATTCTAGAAGAAAATGTCAAGACATCTGTTTAAGAACATAGTCTCAAGAGAATGTGGGTCATGCAGCAAGACAACAAACCAATGCACACAAGTCATTTTATCAAAGAATGTTTAAAGATAAACAAAGTTAATGTTTTGGAATGGCTGAGTCAAAGTCCAGACCTTAATCCAATTAAAATGTTGTAGAAGGACCTAAGCAAGAAGTTCATAGGAGGAAACCCACCAACATCACAGAATTTAAGTGGTTATGCACTAAGGAACGGACTAAAACTCTTACATGTTATTGTGCAGGATTGATCAGCATTTACAAGAAACTTTAATCTTCAGTTACTGCAGCAAAAAGGGGTCACACCAGATAGTGAAAGCAAAGATTCACATACTTTTGCAATGGCAAAATATGTAACACTGGATAATTTTTCTCAATAAATAAATGACAAATATTTTACTCTCACTTGTTTGATTGGGTTCTCTTTGTCTACTTTTTAGGACTTTACAACAGTATTTACAACGTCAAGTCAATGGTTACCGTAAACTGTTTGGTTACTAACATTCTTCAGAATATCTTTTCTGTTGAGCAAAAAAAAAAGGTTTGTAACAACTTGATAGTGAGCAAATAATAACAGAATTTTTTTTTTATTTATTTTTTTTTTGAGTGAACTATCCCTTCCATGGTTATTTTGTGATATAACTAGTGGTGAAGAGAAAGAGATAATGGGTTCATGTGCAACTTGAACTGAAGTGACTATAGTGATCTGTCACCACACATTAAAGAGTCCCAAAACAACTGAATTCCAATTTTGTTTTAAAATTGACCACATTTATAGATTTTGGATGAGGGAATCAACTGAAAACAGCATAGACTAAAACATCTTGGTTCAAGAAAATGAAGATTGATTAAAAAAAAAAAAGAGAGAGGGAAATCAATATGGTCAACCCAGCCCTAGCATACACACAACTGACATGTAAAGCCATTGTAGTTAGTTTGTCCACATTGTGTGCACAAAACAGACACTGACAGAGTCAAATGAACCATTGGAGAAGTGCTAATTAAACCTCACAATTTTGTGATCATCAGTGATGGTTATTTCCTTCCAAAACTAAAAATTATTTTTTTTGTTGAGTATTTTCAGTGCATCACTAATTTGCATCAGGTTATCTGTGAAAATACATGTGCAAAAAAGCAGAATCAAGGAATCTTTCATGACAAGACTAACTTCCCTCTGCATTACGCTCTTTTCACATCTCTGGTATCTCTGGACCTGTGTAGGCATTTAGCTCTCACAGAATCGCTGCTGCCACACAGCCTGCCTCCTCCATATTGTTCCCCGGGGGCGAGCCACCTGCAGCAGCCTCTGGTTGCACGAGCAGATTGCCATCACTGGTAATTGAGACTGCGGAAGAGCTCAGAGACATTTCAGCAAATGCTGGATGGGAATAGATAGCAGAGGCAGCTCGGAAGGAGAGACGTGAGGCCCGGCGTCCACACGTGTTGAGAAAAGAAGACAAAAACGTCAATGCCGAAGAGTTTCTTCCATCCCATGATGCCTCAAACAGGCCTGTCAGTGCTTTTGAAAAGCACATCAGGAGATGAATTCAGCCCGGGGCTTGAACACACAGATATGGCCTTGAGAACGATACATGAGCAGATAAACCTGACCAAGGAAGACTTTACAGACATTGATATTTACACACCGCTCAGCAAATGTTGCGCCGAATATCTAGTCTTTCAGCTGTTGGGTTTTGCAGAAATGAAGAATAAAGAGCGCGCCATCTTCACCTGGGCGCCCGTACTCAAAACTCTCTTGGTGTGCCATTTCCTCTCTCCGCTCTTCCTCCTCAGTGTCAGCATGTCCTCCTCCTCTCCTTTCATTAATATCCACAATATGATGGCTTTAACGACAGCGCTGCATTCATTAATATCTCCCCCTTTAAATGCCACTCTCTCGCGCTGCGCCAAAGTGAAACGCCACCAAATCAAAACATTAATTAATTACGTCGCCACCTCACCAACCTTCAGCGGGCTGACATTTTCTCTCCCTGTCACTCTGATGAGTGAGCCGGGTTACGGCTGGGTCTCCGCAGGGCTCTGCGTAGCAACGGTGCCTGCGGCTTTAATGCAGGAGAGGAGAGATGCAACAGCCGTGTTTCTGCCTAATGGCATAGTGTAGTATGAGTGCCCACTAGTGGATGAATGAGGAAAGAGTCAGAATGATGTGCAGGAAAATGACTCCTCATTTAGCTCATGTTACAACTCAGTAAAAAGCCATATCGCTATTATTTACCCAGAATCAGGTTGTTCAAAAACACAGTAACCTAATTAAAATAATTGCTTGTTCAAAAATATAATATCTGTCATCATTTACACAGCCTCAGGTCATTCCAAACCATATGACTTTTATTCTGCGGTGTAACAAGAAGAGATGTTAGGCAGAATATGTATATATTTAAAAACATCATCTTGAGTGCTCCTCAGGAGAAAGACCCTGATAGAATTAATAAAAGGATATTTTATTTTTCAGTTATCTAGTGCTAAAGCTGCATATTGTACAAACACCTGAACCCACAACATGTATTTCTGTGTCACATTTGTTACTCTAAAGAGGACAAGTAGGATCAGTTTACAGTACAGTCACATCCAAAAGCAGGCGATGCAATTCCTGACCTCACAGCTGAAGTAGAGGTCAAACAGACGCTTGTTTTGTCTGGTCACCTTGACCTTTCACCAGGTCAATGCCTGACCCAATCGGCCTCTATCAGGTCAGTTAAAACACAGGAGTGCATCCCCGTCCCCTGCTCTTGCTCTAGATTTAACACCTGCCTCCATTCACCTTTCGTACATCCCTAATCAGTCTTTCCGACCAAAAACACACTCTCAGGGGTGATGCATTAACAAGGCCAGACTCGATCTGTCTGACGTAGCCACATAAACACACACACCTGCAAACGCAACCCAGATTTATGCATCTCCTCGTCGTGACACAAATGGAGCATCTGATCCAAACAAACAAGCAAATAAACCTACATCGCCTTCCTCCTACAGAGACCAAAGTTCACATCTGAGACTTTTTTCAAGGAACAATAGTACTTTTATTTTGATACAAACATTCTCTTTCCCTCTTTATTTTCGAAAGCCTATTCAATACATCCGAGAAATGCATTTCTCTCATCTCTGGCAGAAGGATTCAAAAATGAATTCCAATAATTCTTGCGAGATGAACTGCGCTGGAGATCCGAAATCCACTATTTCACCATTTCCCTCAAGCAAAAAAGACTCAAAACTCGGCGCTGAGGAGCTATTAATGTGAATTCAGTTTTGAGCTGAGTCATGCTGGACATTTTCACTTATATACTGTGCTCAATCATCGTGCCTATTGAGATTGAAGGGAACTGAGAGAAGAAGAAAAAATGTGTTTGCTGCTTTTGTTTGTGTCCTATACAGTGTAAATTACATGATATGAATCTCCACAGAGCTGAGCAGAGTAATAAATATGATAATGTCTATGTTTTGTTCACATGGAAACATATTACAGGCAAAAAGTCTTGTCTTATTCATCATAATGCTTCCGTTGGGCGCATTTTCGTATTACCTGGCCATTCAATGCAGCATAACAATGCAGGAATTATTCAAAGTGCAACAGTTTGCGGTTTGGCGTTTCATATTTTCCAATAATTCGCATTATTGGAGCTCGTCGATCAGGCTGAAAACAGTAAAACAGGAGACCATTTTTGAGGGCCCCATCAATGTAATTTACAGCGCTCTTTAATAGCTCTGTAAAAGGACAAGGTTAGTCAAGGACGAACGGTTGGCGAGACAGTGACGCTTGCATCGTGAAAAGTGCCCCTTTCCTACGGACTTTCCCAGAATGCATCTCTCTCCTCTGGCACGGGCACGTCCTCGGTAATGGCTGAGCTGTAAAAGCGGTACGTGTGCGTGCGTCGTCTGCGGACACAGATTAGAGGACACTCGCAGGACAGAGGGTGGCATACAAACAAAAGAACATGCGCTCCCCATATTTGCAGGGCGGCTCTGTGGAGAGAGAGAAAGAAAGAGAGTGTTTTGCTGTGACGGTGATGTATGGCTTGTCACCGGCTAAGCTTTGCTCAGAATACTAATGGATCTTTTGGAGCACGAGATGGAGAGGCAGAGTACGTCTCTTTATTTTTCTCTTTCTGCAAACGCACGGTAACAGAGACGCCGCATGCTCGCAAGGGAGCAGGGGTTTTGCGTAGATACTTTTTTCCCCTTGATAAAAGGGATAAGGTGCTAACCTAGTAGCTGACACTCATCTGTGCAGCCTCCAGCCGCTTGTGGTGGTTAACACTGCGGCTGGGGATCTCTGGCAATAGGAGATCTTGAACTCATCCTGACCCAGACCAGCTGGAATTACCTCTCTTGAATGGGAAACCAATCCAAGGGATAACCAGATGCCAGGGGTCTAAAGGGAAGCGTTACTGCATTTTCTATCATGACGCTATGCTCACATCACAACCTGAACAATAAATCAAATAACTTAAAATCCAATTTGACCATTATAATACGTATTATATTAAAATGTGTATATTAAATACATACAGGGCCTAAAATTAACACTCGACAAGCGCCAAATGTGAGTAAAAACCAGCACTGGCGAGTATATGAAACAGTGTTAAATCACCAATTGGTCAAAATATGAGACTGCAGTGGTCAAAGACTGCATTGTAATTATATAAAAATGTAATCTCATATCTCAATATCATGGTTTTAGTATGTATATTATTAGTATGTCATTTTAAAGGATTAATTCACTTCCAGAACAAAAATTTACAGATAATTTACTTGTCATCCAAGATGTTCATGTCTTTCTTTCTTAAGTCGTGAAGAATTTATGTTTTTTGAGGAAAACATTTCAGGAATTTGCCCATGAGTTTGAATTTTCAAAATTCAATTTAAATGCCACTTCAAAGGGCTCTAAACGATCCCAACCGAGGAAGAAGGGTCTTATATAGCAAAATGGAAAAAGGAATCAAAATTTAAAAAAAAATTTTTTTATTTTTTTTTACAATTTATATACTTTTTAATCTCAAATGGTTTAAGAGCATCCTTCATCATTGCAAAAGTACTGACCTAGTGGTTACAATGTGAACGTGCAAAAACAGGTAAAACAGCAATGTAGGACGAGTTGGAGGATAAAATAAGATGGGAGTATTTCAACATACCCTAATTGTCTTTAACTGAAGTGCACATGCCCATCGCAGAGCTAGACAAGACACTCATTTGTGGTTAAAAAGTGTATAAATTGTATTTTTTTTATTTTTTTTTAGAAAATAAGCGATCATTTCGCTAGATAAGACCCTTATTCCTCGGCTGGGATTGTTTAGAGCCCTTTGAAGCTGCATTTAAACTGCATTTTGGAAGTTCAAACTCACCTGCACCATAGAAGTCCACTAAATGGAGAAAATTCAGCAAATTTTTTCCTCAAAAAACAATTTTTTTATGACTGAAGAAACAAAGACATGAACATCTTGGATGACAAGGGGGTAAGTAAATTATCTGTAATATTTTGTTCTGATAGTGAACTAATCTTTAACACAATGCATTGATCCAGTACACAGCAGACTATGTCTGCTAGGATGCTTACCAAGAAGTTGGCATAAATTCTGTGCGAATTTGTCCATTCAAGCACAAGACTTGAAAAAGAACTCAATATTTGCTCGCTGTCTGAGACCTAAAACCTGACCATTTTCTTGCTGCATGGGTTCTCATTTGCATCTTCTGGCTCTTGAATGTTTAAACTGGTTTAGTTTAATTTAAACCCAGATAGTGTGCTGTTCAGGTCTCACCTTCAGATCTCACCTTCTGTACCTAAAAACTAATGTTAGACCTATCAACATCCGGGTGATGACGGTATAAATGATGGTCATATTCGAACATACGACACTCGTATTGAACAAAGTTTACAAAGAGTGACTGGTTATCCACGTATTTTTGTTGTTGTAATGTATGGGGAAGCCATATGAATGCGTATCCATTGACAGAAATATACATTAGCCGAAGATGCCTTGTCAGATTTAAGTTGAAGTGCAAATGCATGCCGAACCGTGGGTGAGAACGTTATGGTTCATTTTTTTTTTTATTAAGAACCCTTACAGCCCTACTGCGTTGTGATTTATTTTATTTTTTTTAAAAGAGTCACTCATAATAGTGTTTTCAGTGTCTCTGAGCAATTTGCAGTAAATAAGGCTCCACACAAACTAGTGTGAAGTTTGAGTCATGTTTCAAATAAACACATATGACCATTGTCATGCTAATTTGCTGCTCAATAAACATGTATTATTATTATCACCACTGTTGAACACAGTTGCACTGCTGTTTTTTCAGGATTATTTGATGAATGCAATGTTCAAAATAATTTAGAATTTTTTTGAAAAGCATTTATTTGAAATGGAAATCTTTTGTAACATCATAAATGTCTTTACTGTCACTTTTGGCCAATATAATGCAGTCTTGCTGATGAAGATCAAATCACAGTTACTTAACATATGACCTGCTATTGGATAACAACCACATGAGCACGTACTTGACATCTCTCAAAAGTCTCTCACAAAGAATTCTTAAGACTATGCTGTCGACAGGCTATTGTTAGAGAGATTGATGTTGAACACACAGTGGTGAGCACTAGTTAAATAGGGTTTGCATACTAAAAAGTATGAGAGAAATGCTGAATAAGGTGGTTTCCACAGAACAAATTCAGTGCATTGGCTCTTATTTATAAAGTAAAAATAAATAAATAAATAATAAAAATATCAAGAAAAAAACAGATGCCAGAATATGTATCTATTGCAAACAATGTTTAGTATGCAAATAAAAAAGCTACAGTAGTTTGTGGACAGTGTATAAATTGGAAACAGCTCAAGGAAGACAACCTTATTGCTTAGAAATACGTATTTAAAATATGCTAATAGATCTCAGTCGCACAGCAAGTTTATAACTATAGATTCAAAATGGCTGGAGGGAAGGGAAACTGCCAAAAAATATAGTGGATAACAGTAAATGAAGTGGTTGGGATGTGTCACGGACAGAGAATTGCTCAGTAGGCCTATGTTCAAACGGAGATACAATTTGGTCCATCCAGCTTTAAGGCCCCATGAGACATTTTTACGCTTTATTATTAAACTCAATGGAATTTTTCTGTGGATGATGGGCCACTTGAAGGAAACTGTTAACATTTAAATGGATTGCCTAGGATTGCCTGAAGCCTCACTAAACCCACTTCTGACTGTAAACATTTTTGACTGTAACAATATTCTTTATTAGGCCTGTGTAAATATGCATTCAGCATTATGCATTATGCATTGTTACCATGTTGGTTGGTCTTTTTCAGCTTTCATGCAACCTATTAAATTATGTAAAAATGTAAACTGTAAGTGCTCAAAATGATAAATGGCATTAGTTTCACTGCCTGAAAAAGCACTTCCACACATTTAATAATAAAAACACATTCTTCCGCACTGATTCCTGTCCTTTGTTTTAAAAATAGGATGCTTATCAATGAAATGCAAGCACTTTAGACATTTTTCAGTACCTTTTTAAGCAATTCCAACAGATTGTCATTTCCTGCCAAAAAATATATATTGTGCTCGCATCTCAAAGCGTTTGCATCTAATTTCTGCACGGGGAGCCATCAATGGCACTAGCATTAGCACAGAAACACACTTGTGTGTAAGAGCTAACTGCTTAATTCTCAATGTAATCTCCACTGGCTCTAATTTTTCTAAAGGGAGGGAGGTCGTATGCGTGTGAAATTGTCTTTCTTAGCGAGAGGCATACCTTTATTTCCCTGTACACACAGAGCCTGATTAAATCAGAGCGCTAAGAAGGATAATTGTTTTGTGCATTAACTCGAGTTAGTCAGATTGCTTCAGGTAAGACCCAATTTAAAGTAAGCCAAGTGCTCTTTACGCTAGTGATCAATACTTGACCTGCAGCACGTGGATTGCTCAAGTGCACACTTGTTTCTTAAGAATCATAAAGGCTTACGATGACAGGATACTTCAGTGTAATGGCATACATTCCTAAACGGAGAAATACAAATTGTAAAATTCAACATGCTGGTTAAAAGAATACGTAGGTAAATGGCTGCAAAGCTGCATTTATTTGATTAAAAATACAGTAAACATGATTATGTTTCACAATACTACTATTTAAAATAACTATTTTCTATTTTAATATATTTTAAAATACATTTTTGGCATCACTATTCTAGTCTTTAGTGTCACATGATCCTTAAAGTCATTCTGCTGATATGCTGGTCAAGAAACATTTATTATTGTTATTATTAATGTTTAAAGTGATTGTGCTGCTTAATATTCGCATTAAATAAGACACATTAGTGATACTTTATTGTTTACAATATGTAATATGTATTAGGCATCTCATGTGAAGTTTCAGCCCAAAATACCCCACAGATCAATTATTATATAATTTCGAAAATGCCTATTTTGAATGGAAGCAGTAATACGCTGTTTTTGTGCATGACTCTTTAAATGCAAATGAGCTGCTGCTCCCCGCCCCCTTTTTCAGAATAGGACTGTGCCTTTGCAGCTCGTACTTCAGATACTCTCGCAAAACAAAACATCATGTCTATCGGACTAAAATTTTAGAAGCATATTAAACTTCTGATATATGCCTTTCAGAGTCTGTCTATCTATCTATGTATCTATTTATCTATTTATCTAATTCCGCACTGATAAAGGAGCCTGCAAACAGTTTCTGATGTCTGCTTGTAAGCTGAAGTCGGTCATTACCTGAGCAGGTGGAAACAAAGTAAGGGTTATGTAGTGATGTTCACATCTCAGTGTCTGCTTTAGGACTGAGAGAAATGCTGTAGAAGTTGTCTGATTACCACTGCTCCATATCGCCTAATTCAGGTCAGTATGCCACCTGCTGCTTGCCTGGCCTCCAGGGTCGCTCCAAATCAATGCCATGACCCAGAGGAAATCACCCCTGTCTCCCGTAATGCTAGGCTCGCACTGCACTGCACCTTCTCCGGTATTACATCAGACAGCCTGGAAAAACAACCGAGAGAGAGTGAGCGAGGGGAACAAATTTGTTTGCGAAGAGGGAAACCACATTTGTTTTGTGCCATATTGTACCCTTATTTTGTGGGGAGAAATGCAAAACCTCCCAAACATCATACGCACAACTATTAAGCACAAGCAGGCAAGCACATTTGTCTTTGCTTTTACACAAAGATGAAAATGGGAAAATATCAAAACAAGGTCGTTTTGGTTTCTCTCTGAGCTCTACAGTGACATCTGGGTAAAGCGCAGCATGTTGTTGTGGCAAGACTCTCGAATTAGAGCACGAAACACACAACAGAAATTACAACATTCAAAAAAAAAAAAAAAAGGTGGCAGAACATTCTAAAAATATGGAGAGTGACTCTGCAAAACAGGTGATTTTAAAATAATGCTGGCTTTTACTTTATGTTGGTATTAGTTTCACTAAATATCACAAAGTTTTAATTTAGCTAAAAAAACAAATGACTCAAAAAAAATCAGGTAATAAATTAGGAATTAATGTAAACTTTTTAAAATAAATTAACATGAGAAATGTTTTCTTGGAATGAATGAATACACAAATAAATAAAGTGATGTTTTAACCTTAGTTAATGTTTATTTTAATTACTTTGTAACATTTTATCTCACTCTTTGTTTTTTTATGTTTTAAGGGTATTTCTACAGTAGATTTCTACAGTTATTTTATTTTAGTTAATTTTAGTTTAGTTTAATTTTCAACTATTCACACTGCCATCTTTCTGGTGGCTTACTGGTTTCAGAACATCTAGGCCTGGTTTCACAGACAGGGCTTAGACAGGATTATGCTATAGTTTAATTAGTACATTTAAGTCATTTTTATAAACGTTCTTAGAAAAGAATATTACTGGTATGCATCTTGAGACAAACCAAAGACACTGATATATTTTAGGATCAGTCAGTGCAAGTTTATGTCAGTTGAAACAGCTCAGACTTACATTTTAGTCTAGGACTAGGCTTAAGCCTTGTCTGTGAAACCAGGGGCTAATGTTATAATTATTTTCCACCTTTTTAAACTTAAACTTAAACACAAAGACAGCTAAAACTAATTCATCCTGCATGAACGATTGCTAAAAGAAAACATTGGAACGTTGCTTCTCACGTTGTTTACAGACCTGGAATCATCTGATGAGCGCAATAAGATGCAACCGCTCACACTGACACACGCAAGCACACACCGAGCTCTCCACCAGATTTAGAGCATCACTTGGGGACTGTCTTCTGATTGGCAACCCGGGTGTTTTGCTTGTCTCAAGAGGCCCAGAAATTCCCTCTCCCCTCCCTCAGCCTTTTTTCTGTTCTTTCAATTCACTTTCGGCAGAGGCAATCTTTGTCTCTCTTGTTCCCTTGTGATCTCTCACTCCTCAGCAGTATGAGCTCGGAGGCTGCGCCGCTCCACCTGACAGTGTATGGAATCTGCCTATCAGAGGGTTAGAGGCCTCAAACTGTCAGTCTCATGTGAATTACTTGCTTACCGACAAATTAACCTGTTTGACCAATCCCCTTCCTGAGAAGCATCAGTCGTTTGGCTGAGGGATCATAAGGAGACACACATACAAACACAAGCACACACCCATTCACACACACATCTCATCTACCGCTAAGCTCTTCCTGTAGTAATTTATTCAAAGTCCCCTCGGATTTGTGCTTAGAGGACGTTTTATAGGGGAAGTGACCTGGATCATGTTATTTTGGGTCTTTCTGTCACTCTGCTGTCATGCATGGCTGTATAGTTAATGTTCCTGCCTCTCAGTCATGCAGGCCTTTCAATTATTTCACAATTATATTGTATCATTATCTATTGTTTGTCTTTCTCTACGCTTGAGCATCTATCATCCATCATGTATCCATCCATCCATATTTTCATTCGTTCATGTGTCACTATAAAGCATTTAGGGATTTAGTTATTTATTTATTTCACGTTAGATGTCACCCACAAAGCTCCCTGTATGCATGTTGTGTGAAATATTGATTTAAAAGCAGCCATCTTTTACCTAATGTTGTGGTAGTTGGGTTGTAATTAAAGAAGAGGATCGCTGAACACTTAAGGTTCATCCCATTGTGAGACCTTTGTGACCTTGCATGACCTTCATTTGATCCCAGATGGTCCCAAGTAAACTATCGCTCAAAATCAATTTAAATGAAAACTAAAATAAGATTAGATATACCGATTACCTAAAAAATTAAGTATAAAATAATCAAATGTATATCTCTTCAGGACTATTGATTTCATTAACATGTGCATAAACATTATGAAAGCACAGTTGGAGGTTTGAGGCATTGTGATTCAAAAAAGTTCAGCAGCGGCTGTGTTAGCAGTTAAATGCACTTGCATCTGGAAATTAATGTAAGCACAGTCAGTTATGACTTAAGGACAGACAAAAACATCTGATATGTTAAAACAGAACTGTGCAATAGTGTGAATGCAGCCTATTAGACCTGCTGGTGTCTATGACGTCAGCAATAATCAAACAGCAATAACTGCTGAGAAAAACAAAGATATCCTGAAGAGAAAAAGAGAAAAAAAACTGTGTCTGTCTGGAAATGTTCAGATATATAGGCAATCCCACATACTGAAAGTGCTTTTTGTTTATCAAAATAGAACATTATGGTTTAAATGAGAAGCGTTATGTTTGGAAAAAAGAACAAACAGCATTCAAGCAGAAAGACCTTATACCATCTGTAAAACATGATGGTGGTAATATCATGGTTTGGGCCTGTTGTGCTGCATCTGGGCAAGGACGGCTTGCCATCATTGATGGAACAATAAATTCTGAATTATACCAGCAAGTTCTAAAGGAAAATGTCAGGACATCTGTCTGAAAACTGAGTCTCAAGAGAGAGTGGATAATGCAGCAAGACAACGACCCAAGCACACAAGTCAGTCTACCAAAGAATGGTTAAAGAATTAAATTGAAATGTTGTGGAAGGACCTAAAGCAAGCAACCCACCAACATCACAGAGATGAAGTGGTTCTGTACTGAGGATTGGGCTAAAATTTCTACAAGCGGTAGACTGCAGGACTGATCAGTAGTTACAAGAAACTTTACCTGCAGTTACTGTAGCAAAAGGGGGTCACACCAGATACTGAAAGCACATACTTTTGCAACTCACAGATTTGTAACACTGAATCATTTTACTCGATAAATAAATATATTATTGTCTCATTTTGTGTGAAAATCTGATGACATTTTTGGTCATATCTACAAACTTTCAAGCAGCAGTGTTAACTTTTTTTTTTGCCTTATTTATTTGCAATTATTTTGAAAAGCAGCTTATAAAAGTAATTTAATAAAAATCCACAAATAAATTTGATGTAATTTTATATTTGTAATACACCTTGAAAGTACCAAGTAATCACACAGCAAGAAAAAAATAAATCCTGTATAGAAAACAAAAAAAGAGATGCATGTTACGGTGCCGTGCTGGACAAACGAGACGTGAGTCGAGATACAAAACAAACAATATATTTCATATAAATCTTCAAGATGAAACAGGCAGGAACACAGAGAACTTCCACACACGTTGTGATAACATTAAGGACCGACAGGGAACTGAACTAAAAGACAGACTTATAAATGGTGACTAATCATTGAACACAGGTGAAGGGGATGACGCTAACGAGGACTAAACCAAATTTCACAGATCGAAGGGGGGAGACAATGGGAAAAACCAAGTACAAAACAGACATGAACGTAACATTACGCCCCCCTCCGCATAGGCACCTCCTCGCGCTGTAGAAGGAAAACAAAACAGACGAGAGGGGCGACAAAACAGGACAACAGAGTCAATAAAGGAGGAGGCTTTGGCTGAGGACGCAATCCCGGGAGGGGGACCAAAACAAAAGTCAACATAGTCCAAGGGGGAGACGACAGAGGGAGGAGCCAGGGAGGAAACAGGAGGGACCCGAAGCAGGAGGAAACTGGCAGGACCCAGACCACAGCCATGATGACGGCCCACGGTGGAGCCGACGGAGGGAGGAGCCATGGTGGAGAACGGGCTGACGACTCCATGGGGCCAACCGACAAAGGCGGAGCAGCTGGCAGAGGAGGAGCCCAAGGCGGAGACGGAGAGCTGAAGATCCAGAGTGACGCCGAGGATCCGGAGGGCCAAGGCGGAACTGGAGGCTCTGGCGGCCGAGGCGGAGACGGAGATCCGGAGGTCCGCGGCGGAGCCGGAGCGACAGAGGATGGAGGCTGTGAGTCCTGAGGTGACGGAGGGGTGACGACTGACCAGGGCGGAGCCGAAAAGATGAGGGAGCCCGGTGGAGCTGGTGGACCAACGGGCGACGATGAAGACGAGGACGCTGAGAGCCGTGGTGGAGCCGCAGGGTTGGAGGGCCGAGGCGGAGTTCTAAATGCCTACATTTAAACATGTTTTTGTATTAAAAAATGAATAAATAAAGTTTCTTTTAAAGTGATATTATCACCATAATTTAAATGTAATAGAAAACTAGAAAATACAAGAATGTCAGACTTCCTTAATATTTGGCATTCCTACCTTTTGCTTTAGTAACAGCACTTGAGTTGAAAACAAAACCTTGAACAAACCCTGGTAATCAAGTTCTCCAGCATGACCTGAAAACATTGCAAAAAGCATCTTGTGATAAAAAAAAAATACCAACTATGCAAAAACTCCACAAAATTGCCACAAAATTGCATTACTTTACACAAATGTGCATTAAAGTACATTAAATATAAATGTACCTAGAAACGGAGCTAAAAAGTTAAAGAGTTTGTTTGTTTTACATGGTTTTCAGTATCCCTAAATAAATATTTCACGTTTCACTGACTTTACAACCTAACTGTAAATAACTTGCTGTTGCTAAATATATGTTCAATTAATCAGATGCAATCCCCTATAAAGCACTTCTTAGTCAGGTGCACTAGATTTGCTCATTATACTGCAGGCCTGTAAAATGTGTAGCGTTCACGAACCACTGGAGTGAAAGCATTTCTTAGCTCAGCTGTCTGTCCTCTTGTTACCTGTCCCTAAGCGGCACAATGAAACAGAGACATTACAGATACAAATAAGCCTTTTTTTCTTGATTTGCAAAACACCGTAATAATTTTACATCCCAGCACTTGAGCAACTCTCTACGCTCAAGCTTGAATCTTTAAAAGCTCCATGGACCCTATGGATGTTGATTTGCTGCTGCGTCTGCAGTCGCAGTGTTATTTCATGAGATCTTAAAAATTTAAAGAGACAACACATTGACTCTCTTGTTTCCATTTGCTCCATTATTGTGAGACGTTGTCCTTCTCTAACTGTTGTTGATGGAGAATATAACAGTTCATGATCGGAGCCGTTCTGCCCGAGTCACGGTGATCACACTGATGAGTACATGCATCGGCCATTACGGAACATGTCTGCTCACTTTCTTTGCATAGCCTGACAAATGGAAGTGTCCAAAATGTATAAGGACACCCTGCCTTCAGACGGCAATTCCATTAGAGGACATGAACACTGGGTGAAGTGTATAAAATGGATTTGGAAGATGGTACACTAAGTGCAGCGAAGACCTTCTCGGCTGCCTTGTCTCATTTTGTAAGTCCTCACGCACAATGAGTGGGTTGTCAAAGCATATCAAATTTGTTGGGGGGATTCCTGCGTGCGGAGAGTTCAAACTCGTGTTGTGCCTAGTGCTTAAAAAGATCGAGCAGGTATTGTTTTATCTTTGAACTTGATGCCTGGCAGTGTCAACTTTTGGCAGAGAAGAGATGTCCACCTGCACAAGGTAGAGGTCAGAAAAAGTACACAGTTGGAGAAAGGAAAAAGTCAGCACTTTGATATGCAAAAAACACCCGTTCCCTTTGAATCAAATTTAGACTCTTTTGGGTTAATGTCAAAGCAAAGGACAATATGTAAAGAATAAATTGGCAACTTCATTTGATAAAACTCTCGGGAGCAACTTTTGAAATCTTCAAATGCTCAAAGGCCGCCTAGTGACCTCCCATCAGAAAACATAACCGCATGATTATTTTGTGATATTTGTACAAGTTAAGTAGTTGGCAAAACAAGTGGGCTCATATCATATTGTACAGGTGGGCTTGGTTAGGTGAAACCTGTTGGCTCTATGTTTCCAGCTTATGGCTCTCTTTACTTGCTCCTTATTTTACCGCTCAAATGGTACATGATTTTAAGGCCAAAAAAATTATTTCTACTATCATTCCCTTACAATAGCAATATTTAGTCACAAAAGTGCTGTAGTCCAAGTCATCTGAAGCACATTAAAAAGATAAGCATCTAACTGAACTTAAGTGCAATTAACTGCAATTTTAAGTAATCATGGACTGGTTTCACAGATAGAGCTTAAACTAAGCCAGGATTAGGCCCTAGTTTAATTAGGACATAAAAGTAATTTTTATAAATGTGCCTTAGAAATAAACATTACTGATGTGCAGCTTGAGACTAAACAAAGCCACTGATATATTTTAAGATCAATCAGTGCAAGTTTCTTTTAGTTGAAACAGCTCAGACTTACATCTGGGAATAGGCTTAAGCCCTGTCTGTGAAACCAGGGGTATATGTATCATTGAAAAACTTGAACATGTGAGCATTGAATATGGCTTCATAGGATTTGAAATGCAGCGCACAAGCTGCATGGGTTACTTTTATAGTACATTTGTTTCATATTTTTTGTTTACCTTGACAGAGCCAAAATTAAAATCCACGTTATTAGAAGACTTAGGATCGGATTTAGGAAAATGCATGATTGAAATATGAATAAGTGCTAGTTTGTACTGATTTCAAATGTTCATATATTTTTGATTCTGCAAGGTGTATTTAAACTTTTGACCTCAACTGTAAGTATCAACTTGGTACCGAAGTACCAGTACTTTTGATAATACTATCCCTAAGATTTACCAAGGCTAATGGCAGCATCTCCAAAGCATCAAAGCAAAGCAATGGTTTCAGTCCCAGGAGCACAGCGTTGTCCTCAGTTAAAGATAGAATGCTCTTATCAATTAGCTGGTTAGGCCACTTGATGCATTTCACCTTGGGCAGCCAATGCCGGAGAGGGATTGGATTTGCCCTTTCTCTGTTTTCCGTCACCTCCCTTCCCCTTTCACTTCATACAAAATTTCCTTTCCTACCTATTCTCCTTTCACTTTAAACTTTGATTTCCTATTGTCAACCTGTTTGCCCCTAGAAGCAGAAGTCTTCTCCGACAGATATGACCATTTGTATCCTTGGTAACAATTATGTGTTTAAAAGCAACCAGTGAGACACAAGTTATACAGTGAATCAATAAATTCTTTGCCGACTCTACCGTCTCCTCATAAAAGCGTGAAGGAAAAAAAGCGATACTTGCTCATGTTAAATGCATCATGAAGGACATATACGGCCTTGTAAATGGAATTTGAGCAACATGTGGGCAGTGATCGTAACATCTTTCGATGAGGCTCCCGCTGAGGGCAACATGCTTCTCCAACGCATCTCCACTACTAAAACAAATTTAGCTTACAACACCTCATGGGAAGACATGGACTCCTATTCCATGCAAATACAGAGGTGAACACCTCTAAATATTTCAACGTTGACATTGGATTATCTCCACTCTGTCTTAAAAAATGGATTCATTCAGGGAGTTTTGAAGTGAGGAGAGGATAGAGTAACAAGGCCTCTGAGGATGATGTTTTTTCTCGTGTTCTTCAGCTTTAATAAAACGTCCTATCACATCTGCACCTTTTAGAGCAGTAACACTTGCTTACCAGAGCCTAACCTTTTTTCCCCCTCCTTCACAAGCAGAAATTCAAGCTAGAATTGCTAAAAGATTTACGGGATCATGCAAGTTTTACGACGGTGAGTGCCATAATGGGTTTTAACGGCAAAACTCGCTGTCATTGGACATGTCAAAGTGGAGAGAAAAGCTGTGCTACTTACAGCAGCAAGAAGTCAGGTTTCTATAAAGTTGATGGTATAGATTAATGAGACACCATTCAATTGAATTTCACTCATTGAAAGGTTGATTGCCATGTGAATAGTTTCATTATGCATGTCATAATTGACCATTCCATATGAGTAAGGCCATTAAGATATGATACAATTAACAACAGCACATTACACATGTAAGTGGTCCGGCAAAGGTCTGAATGATCTGGGGAAAAGAAAAAAAAAAACAACAACTTTTAGCTGGCATTATGTAGTATGGCTATAAAAGGAATCTAATTTTCGATTTCTAGGAAATGAATTGTGAATTTTCAGGTTGGCAGTTATAACACCTGCTATAATAGAGTAGGAAATAATACATCCTAAACAGTCTTTCAGAGACTGTTGATCAGTCCAATATAGAATCACAAATATTGAGTTCCATTCAGATTAAATTGTATAGCACTCTTCACAGCAATATGATGGTGCTTTACAAAGTGAGCCAAAGGGACTAATAAATACATAAATTCTTATGTCTCCTTTCATTTTAGCAGCTACTACTGGTTATTGTTTTATAAGTGACCCTGGGCAGTTGGAGTTGCAAAAATAGATGACTCTAAACCATGATGTTGTGATATCCATCCAGCGTGCAATTTATGTCTGGTGTGCAAGATACTTAGACACACTGAGCCGATTTATTGTTTTTTATTGATTAGGATTATTGTGTAAACACTAGGGATGCCACAGTGAGGAAAATGTCTATTAATAAACTTACGACAACAGCGGTGTTTCCAATTAGACCACACATTTTATAAGACAAGGTATTTGCCAATGACTCTCACAATTTGCCAATGACTCTCACAATTTGTAGCACTTACTTTGATATTTAGTGTTAGATATTTACATATTTCCTTTCTTTGAACAAAATAAATGTTTGGAAAAGGGCAGATTTATAATTTACATATTACAAGACAAACTCACTTATATTAAAGGTGTCCTATTATGCTTTTTCACTTTTTGAATTTTAGCCAGTGTTTGGTGTGTATGTTTGGGCATAAAAAAACATCTACAAAGTTCACTCCAAAGGATTATTTTCAAGAACTTCAACAAACAGCTCCTTTGGACTACAGTAAAAGCCTCTTTTAGCGATCTGATGTGTTTTTGTAAGAAGAATATCCATATTTAAAATGTAAGAATCAATTTAATCTAGCTTGCAAAGTTGTACATGGAACTTGCTGTTTTGTGAAGGGGCGTGGCAGTACGGAAAAGCTGTTTTCCAATCACAATGCAGTGGGACTGCTAACCAATCACAACACATTTTGTTTTTCAGAAGGCGGGATTTCATTAAACCGGAACAAGTCGAGCCATTTGTGCCAGGCTGGGGAGTAAGCTATTGTAATAATGCAAATTATGTGAAAAATAATTTGTTTTTCGAACCACAAGCATAAAAGCTTATATATATATATATATATATATATAAAAATATATATATATATATATATATATGCTTTTATGCTTGGTTCGAAAAACAAATTATTTTTCTATTTTTATTTTTTAAATTATGTCTAATAGTCTAATGTTATGTAAATAATAGGTCTACATTTCTGAATGAAAAGAATTCAAATACATTTAAAGCAGCAAATCAGCATTTTAGTATGGTTTTGAAAGATCATGTGAAACTGAAGACAGGAGTAAGGATGTTGAAAATCTAGCTAAAACCAAAGTATATTAGAGACTTTTCATTAAGACCCTAAAGAATCATATGAACTTGTGGAAAATGGGCATCCGATGACCCCTTTAAAATATAATCTTTTTCTGATGTTGGATTCAAGAATCTACAGGCTTCAGTTCATTATTAATGAATGAATTAATTAGTAAACAAGCTAACAAACCGCAATAGCTATCGTTAGTCTTACGCCAATGGCCGATTAGGTGAGGAGTTCTTTAAAACACCTGCTTTTCTTATTTTATTAAAAAAGAAAGTAATACAAGTTTGGAGTGACATGAGAGTGAGTAAATGACATTTTTAATTTTGAGTGAGCTATTCCTTTAATCCTTTAACCAAATAAAGAGGAGCATATAATTACACTTGCCAAACACAATACATCTAGTTCCGATTCCGAAGAAGGCCCAAACTCCCGGTGCACGACAGAAAATCAATTTCTGACTCCTTCGCCTAAAAATATCCTGGACTAACCTTCTTGTGAGAGTAAAAACTGGTCCGAGATCAGTTTGTGGAGTCATTTTTCTGAGCCACTTCAGCGGCACCTCAGAGGGAGCCAATAAATCACCTGACACCCGTGCGCCACGTAGCCACATATTCCTGCACTGATTAGCAGGAGAGACTGTGGCAGAGCGCCGGACAGTGGGATATCAAACCGAGCCGCAAGAGTCTGTGTGTTTGTTTTTTGGATTCTCTCAAGCATTTTCTGTGTGCGTGTGTGTATCTGTGTGTCCGTTTCCGCTTCTTTGTCCCATTATCCAGACTTCCTGAGTTCTGTGTGACAAAGTGGGCATGTCAGCCAGAAAGATGGCAGTGAACACAAATGTTTCAGTCAATTAATAATGCAACAAATTGCACTAGAGAAAGCCAAGTAGGGCAAAATAAAAATATCGGCCAGTGAAAAATATCAATTCAATCTGACAGCCCTTCATGTACATTTTACGGTTGTGATAAATGAGAAAGTCGTGTTTTAATTCCATACGGGTGTCTGTTGAAGATATCTGGTGTCAGCTTTCCTGGCAGTCTAGGAAGTTTGCTTTTTTTGACAGATACTACTGAAGCACTTAAAATGTCAACACAGATGATGTGTACATCTGCCCATTTATCAAAACTTTGTCTTCTTTTGAAACGGATGGTGCAGATTGTGTCGGATTAGTGGGTGGACACAAGTCATAAGTCCAGCTAGCCCTCTGAGGTCACATTTGTGACTTTGAGCTCAGAAAAGAAACCGCTGGGATGAGAAAGAATCAGGTCACAACTTTTGTAAACAGAAAACGGTATATGACGGTTTCAGAGAAGCGATCAGTCACCCACACCTAATTTAAGTGATTTCCTTCTCTGTTGTCTTACACACCCTCAGGGCGTTTACACAATAGAAAAAGCTCTGACGGAGCGTTTGACGGATCGGACTGCTTAAGACGAGCTTTGAGGGTGTGGAAACAGCCGGGTCAGTTTGAACACAAACGGGAATACAGCAAATTGGATTTTTCGGAACGCACAAATAAACCTACTCTGTGTAAGCACCATCAGCACTGAAATCTATGGATTCACACAGTTCTCGGACCAGAGTCAACACCACGATGAATTACTTAAGGGTGCATTTGGAATCTCAGAGGTGGTGCACATTTGTCACTTTACACTAAGTAAATGTAAAGCTGCTAAAATGAGTAGGGTGTTCTATTGTTGTCATCTTAAAGCAATAGTTTAGCCAAAAATGAAAATGATGTCATCATTCATATACCTTCATGTCGTTCCAAACCTGTAAGAATTACTTTATAATGTGGAACATTTACTTGATCAAAAAAACAAAACAAAAAAAAAAAACAGTAATACTGTAATTTATTCCTGTGATGGCAAAGCAATTTTTAGCAGCCATTACTCTAGTTTTCAGGGCCACATGATCCTTCTGAAATAGTTTTAAGATGCTAATTTGGTGGTCAAGAAAAATGTATTATTATCAATGTTAAAGGGGTCCTATTATGCTCCTTTACAAAGTCTTTATTTGGTTTTGGGGTGCACTAGAACATGCTTGGTGGTTCGAAAAACATTATTTTACACATAATTTACATTACAACAATAGCTTTATCCCCAGCCTGGCACAAATGGCTCGATTAGTTCCAGGTTTAGGCTCGATAAGGCCCGCCTTCCAAAAATTGATTGTGTTAGCAGTCCCACTGCGTTGTGATTGGCGAACAGCTTAGACAGTGTTTCAGTCCTGCCGCTCCCTTCCCAAAGCAGCAAGTTCCATGTACAACTGTTAGCACAAACTAGATTTTTACGTTTTAAATATAGTTTTTTTTTTACAAAAACACATTGGTTTTATTTGGCTTTTATTTACCCCCCTGAAGCCATGTGAGATACTTTTTATTAGGGATTGATGCACTTTACTGGACTGAAGGAGATAAACACCAGTCTATGCTGTTCTAAAGCTTGGGAGTGCCAGGATAATTTTTAATACAACCGATTTTTAATACAACTGATAGCATTCATCTGAAAGAAGGAAGTCATATACACCTAGGATGCATGGAGGGTGAGTAAATAATACGCTACAGTAGTGTTTCTCCTATCGTCAGCCTGCGAGATAGCCGATACATGATATTATCATTATTGTGCTAATTTATTTAATTATTTACCTGCCGGAAACCAGCTCCAGCATAAAACTAGTGAAGCCATCTAAACTGTATGATGAATACATCTCTTACCACACACTGCACATGTCTGTGGCGTGGCTCAGACGCGACTAGTCAATGCTTGTGTTTACTTCAGCAGCAGCTCCACATTTCTTTCTACCCTCTATACCGCACACGTCAATAGCACGGCTCCAACACGGTGACCGGAGCAGTCCGTGGCCACTTTAGTCAATGCTTGCGAAGCGGTGGTCAATGCTACATCACTAAATTTAGGCTAATCCGCCACCTCGTCCCTCCCCACCCGCCAACAATTTGAATTTCCGCAGGTGGGATTTATTTGAATGATTTATTTGAATGATATTCTATGGGCCGCGTTGTGACAACATAGCATCTGGAAAACAAAAGCTGTAGTTCAAATGAGCTGTTTGTTGTAGTTGTTGAAAAGGGTATTTTTAAAAACTAAATATCTCCCTTTGGAGTGGACTTTGAGATTTATAACTTCGTAGATTTTTTTTTTTTTTTTTATGCCCAAATATACACACCACACACTAAAACTCAAAAAGTGAAAAAGCATAATAGGACCTCTTTAAAGAACGTTAAAAACAGTTGTGTTGCTCTATATGTGTACCCTTTTTTGTTTTAGGATTCTTTGTTTAATAGAAAGCTCACAAGAAAAGTATTCATTTGAAATATATATATTTTTTTATAAATAAAAAAAGGTTTTTAGAGTCAATTTCACTTTCAATATATTAAATGCGTCCATGCAGAATACAAGTATTAATTTCTTCTATCTTCAAGTATTCAAAATCTTTTGAAAAGTAGTAGGAATGACATGAGTTTGAGTAAATTATGACCACACTTTCAATTCCGGGTGAAATGTCTTGTTAAGAAAGAGATGGACATTCCACAAATTTGTTTAACATATATGCCCATGTATTCAAACATACAAAATGTTCAAATTAAATAATATGGGCCCTTTTTATTTTGTGACTGAAGCTGATGTGCATTGTGTGACAATTGTTTCATCCATTATGTGTTTTTTTTTTCTCTCTCTCTTTTCTATACTACAAACAAAAGTCAGTAGCAATGAGAGGGGCAGAGAAGTAAAGCATAGAAAAAGTTATATGACAGATCATAATTTATGTTCAATACAGTGGACAAGCAGAACCCACAGTGGGTGAAATCCTGTAAATAAAGCATTAGGAAATATTAATACATATTAATCTCCTATGCCAAAAACTGTCACTGCTTAAAGTAAATAGTTCACCAAATAACTTACAGATTAAAAAAAAAAAAAAACATACTTTGGCTATTAAACAGAGTAAAATAAACAGGAAGGATTTAATATTATAAAATATCATTTAAAAATAACATTTTGGCTGGGGGGATTCAGAATGAGCCCCCTGCAATGCCGACCCCCGTCTACGCAGCATCATAAACTCTCATGGGTAGAAGCCCTAAAGCTCTAGCTATTAAATTTGATTAATATGAGTTGCTTTTTTAGTGACAGCACTATATGCAAGAATGCATCAATGTCTTTATGACAGATGTGTGCTGTAAGATGCTTGTAAAAGAACATTATTCCTTTTTTCAAATGCCTCGATTTGATTTGGATGTTCACGCTTTTTAATGGAAAAAAACTCAGCATTAAAATAAGAGAACATCAGAAAACAATTGCATGGCCATTACCTATAGAAATACTTTTAGATGGTAACTTCACAAAATAGATGCCATAAAAAAGGTCAACTGATTTCCTGAGATGAAAGCAAAGTTCCCCTTCGGGAACGTCGAGCTGCGTCGGGAACGCTTTGGGAACGCCCCCAGCGTGACCACGCTCTGATCACGTGTATAATCCGTCCAATAGGAAAAGCGCGTGCGACGTCACGGACGGGGTGACGTCAGGAACCAGGAAGCTATAAAGCTTGTGCGGTGAATGCAGCCGGCAGCTTCTGTCCTTCAGTCGCGCTCTGTGTATTGTCTGTCCCTCAGTGCTGTTTTTCAGAGCCAGTTTGCTCTACTTTTATTTGAGCACTGAGTTATTATAGGAAAGCAAAAAAATAAGAAAGTTAAGATGGGCGAGAACAAGCAATTCAAGCAGTGTGTTCCTCCCTGCCAAAGATACATCACGGCAGAGGACACACACTTGCTTTGTGTTGTTTGTTTGGGAGCGAGGCATGCCCAGTCAGCCTTTGAGGAGGCTGACTGTGTGCATTGTTTGCGGCTTCCTCTCCGCACGCTTCGCTCCCGGAGGGCTCTTTTTCGAGGAAGGAGCCCTCACCAGTGTTCCCCGCGGATCAGGTCCCGCTTCTGCTGAGGCAGAGCGGCGCTTGCATTCGTGGGGATCGCAGATGGATCTGCTAGTGAGTGTGGAGACGGGCGAGCCCCTTTCTCCAGCCTCCTCTGGCAGATCCTTGCCCCTTTCTGGTCTGGAAGCCCGTTCTGCGGTTTCTTCCCTCCAGGAGGGGCACTCGTCCCTCCGTCTTTCTTCCTCCTCCGAGGAGGAAACGGAAGCGGTCGAGGAGGCTGGTCCCCCGCCCACCCAGCCCGTTGAGTACGAGGAGTTAGTGGAGGTGGTCACTCGTGCCGTTGCCAAACTCAACATCAGTTGGCCGGACGTTGTGACTGGGGAGCAGAAAGCGGCGACAAAGCTTGATGAACGCTTTCTGCGTCCCAAAGTTACACCTCCACGCCGAGGCCTGCCGTTCTTTCCCGATCTCCACACCGAGGTGTCGAGATCGTGGACCAAACCATTCTCGGCACGTGTTCACTCCCCTTCCGCCGCCATCTATTGTAATGTGGTCGGGGCTCGTGAACAGGGTTATGGGGCGATGCCACAGGTGGAACAGATGCTCTCGAGCTATCTGTCCCCTAGCTGAGCATCGTCCCTTAGGGCCTCGACACTCCCCAGCAAACCGCTAAGAGCTACATCAGCGTTGCTGGGGAAGGGGTACTCCGCAGCAGGTCAGGCTGGAGCTTGCTTGCACACCATGGCGGTGTTGCAGGCGTATCAAGCCGACCTGCTGAAAGAGTTTGATGAAGGCGAGGACGGGGCGGCAGTCGACATCAGCGAGCTGCGTCGTACTGCTGACCTCGCTCTGCGAGCCACCAAGGAGACCGCCCGCGCCATTGGGTGGTCTATGGCAGCCATGGTGGTCGCAGAGAGACATCTCTGGCTGACCCTGTCGGATATTAAAGACCGCGACAGGGTCTATCTTCTCGACGCCCCGCTCACACCGTCTGGCCTGTTCGGCGACGCGGTTCCCTCCGTCGTCGACAGGTTCAGGCAGTCACGACAGCAAGCGGCGGCGTTCCAGAGATATCTTCCTCGCCGCTCAAGCTCTGGGGCTGCTGGACGGGAGCAGCCCCACACGAGTACCCACTCCTCGTACCGCGAAGAGCAGAAGCGGAGCGTTGCTACTCGGGCCCCCCCACAGAGAGATCGGGGGTCCAGTAAGCGCTCCAAGTCGGGGGCTTCTAAACCGAAGGGCGACCTGAGGGCCGTCCTTCAGGCGAGGAAGTCCTCGACAAAGAAGTCCTGACGCCCACGGCTCAGGGCTTCTGAGGGCAGGCCCCCCTGGGGATATAATATCACCCCAGTGCCCTCGAGAGACCGGGCTGCCAACCCTGCCACCTTCGGTGCTTCAGGGCGCAGTGGTTTCTCGCGGAACCCCCTTTCTACATCCGCCCGTGCGCGTTGCGGTGCAGAAGGATCCGCCACCTCAAAATCCATCAGAGATCAGCCTCAGTCCTGCAGACTGTAGAAAGAGGTTACAAAATTCAGTTTGGCGCCCCTCCGCCATCTTTTCAAGGGGTTGTCACCACTGTCGTGGCCCCTCAGCAGGCTCTGATTATGGAACAAGAGGTAGAAACTCTTTTGAGGAAGGAGGCCATCGAGGTGGTCCCTCCTCATCTTATGGAGTGCGGGTTCTACAGCCGCTACTTCATAGTTCCCAAGAAGGATGGAGGACTGCGTCCTATTCTAGATCTCAGACTGCTCAATCGTGCAGTACTGAGACTTCAGTTCAAAATGCTTACTGTCAAGCAGGTTGTGTCTCAAATCAAGTCCGAGGACTGGTTTGTGACCATAGATCTCAAGGACGCCTATTTTCATGTCTCCATCCTTCCACAACACAGGAAGTTCCTCAGGTTCGCTTTTGGGGGCAAAGCTTACCAATACAGGGTCCTTCCCTTCGGTCTAGCACTCTCACCCCGAACTTTCACCAAGTGTGTGGAAGCGGCGCTGGCTCCTCTGCGACTCCAGGGCATCCGCATACTGAACTACATAGACGACTGGCTTATACTGGCCCAGTCCAGAGAAATGGCAGTTCGACATCGAGATGTCGTTCTTGCCCACATGAAAGTTCTGGGGTTAAGACTAAATTCCAAGAAAAGTGTTCTTTCTCCAGCTCAGAGAACCACTTATCTAGGAGTAGTTTGGGATTCGACCACAATGCGGGCTCGTATGACTCCCGCTCGTATAGAGTCGATTCTCAACGCAGTCGGGAGAGTCAAGATAGGCCGATCACTCACTGTAAAGCAGTTTCAAGTTCTGCTAGGTCTCATGGCAGCTGCGTCCAACGTGATTCCTTTTGGCCTGCTGTACATGAGACCTTTACTTACAGTGGTGTCTCAGGACCAAGGGGTTTTCCCCGAGGGGCAACCCACTCCGTATGATCAAGGTCACGCGGCGCTGCCTTCGTGCCTTAGACATGTGGAAGAAACCTTGGTTCCTGTCTCAAGGTCCGATGTTGGGGGCTCCTTGTCGTCGTGTTACACTTACGACGGACGCTTCCCTCATCGGCTGGGGAGCGGTCATGAGTGGCCGCTCAGCCCAAGGTCTGTGGAGTGGATGCCATCTGACGTGGCACATCAATCACCTGGAAATGCTGGCCGTGTTTCTAGCTTTGAAACACTTCCTCCCAGACCTAAAAGATCACCATGTGCTGGTTCGCACCGACAACACAGCGGTGGTCGCCTATATCAACCACCATGGAGGTCTGCGGTCGCGCCCCTTGAACAAGCTTGCACACCAGATCCTTGTGTGGTCCCAGGGAAAACTCCTCTCTTTAAGAGCAGTTTACATACCTGGACATCTCAATGTGGGAGCAGACGTCCTGTCGAGGCAGGGGCTGAGGCCCGGGGAATGGAGACTCCACCCCGGTAGAAGTCATATGGAGCAAATTTGGCAGGGCCCAAGTAGATCTCTTTGCGAGCCAGGAGACCACGCATTGTCCCCTTTGGTTCTCCCTCAGTCATCCAGCTCCCCTGGGACTGGATGCTATGGTACAGACGTGGCCGAGGCTTCGTCTGTACGCCATTCCCCCGATCGCTCTGCTCCCGGGAGTACTGGAGAGAGTGCGCCAGGACGGAATTCGCCTACTGCTAGTGGCTCCGTGCTGGCCAGGTTGAGTGTGGTTCTCAGACCTGATTTCTCTCCTAGACGGCCCTCCATGGGAAATTCCCGTCAGGAGAGATCTCCTCTCACAGGCAGGAGGTGCGATCTTGCACCCCCGCCCGGAGTTGTGGAAGTTACGGGTGTGGCCCCTGAGGGGGAACATCTCCTAGCTTCCGGTCTCTCAACCGAGGTTGTTGAGACCATCCTCCAATCCAGAGCTCCCTCTACGAGGAAACTGTACACCGGGAAGTGGAATATGTTTGTCCATTGGTTCACTGCCCAGTAGGTTCAGTGCTGGACTTTTTGCAAGCCCGCCTTATGGCCGGTAATGCACACTCTACGCTGAAGGGCTACGTGGTGGCCATAGATGCCTTCCATGCTCCCTTCGGTGCTACCTCCCTCGGGAGACTTCCACTGGTGTCACGTTTCCTCCGCGGTGCGCTGAGGCTGAGGCCCCCGGTGCACTCTCGCGTCCCCACGTGGGACCTGGCTGTGGTACTTCAGGCTCTGTGCAATCCGCCTTTCGAGCCTATTGAGGAAATCTCGGACAGACTCTTGTCCTTTAAAACAGCCTTTCTCTTGGCTATCTCCTCTCTTAAGAGAGTCGGTGACCTACAGGCCCTTTCGGTGGGCCCTTCCAACTTAGACTTTGCCCCCGGGTTAGTCAAAGCTTTCTTGCACCCTAAATCGGGTTATGTACCCAAGGTGCCCTCAGTAGTACCACGGCCCGTAGTGCTCCAGGCCTTTTGTCCTCCTCCCTTTAAGGAACCGGGACAACAGAAGCTTAACTGTATGTGTCCAGTGCGAGCACTGGACACGTACGTCCACAGAGCTGCCCTGTGGAGGAAGACGGACCAATTATTTGTGTGTTTCGGTCCCCATAACAGAGGTCTTCCAGCTTCTAAGCAGTCACTAAGTCGGTGGATTTCGGATGCCATTACCATTTCCTATGAGTCCTCTGGTCTTCCCTCACCGATGGAAGCCAAGGCTCACTCGACCCGCAAAGTTGCGGCGTCTAAGGCTTTCCTAGCAGGGGTGTCCCTGCAGGATATTTGTAACGCTGCGGGATGGTCCACGCCACTTACATTCGTGAGGTTCTATGAGTTAGACCTCCCACATACTCCGGGCTCTCATGCCCTCATTTCTGATGCTCCCACCTCTAGTGGGACTTCCTAATTCAGCGAGCGGGCTGAGGCCGCTCATTTCACTCGGGCTACTTTCGCCCCTTTTATAAGACGGCTGAGGCCACACTTTCCTGCTTGAATAGCAGCAATTACCATGGGCTACTTTCGCCCTTTCACGAGTGGGCTGAGGCCGCTCGTTTCACTTGGGCTACTTTCGCCCTTTTTCCTTTCCTCCTGCTTCACACAGAGCAGGGCTTTGGAATTCTGGCGGCGTGGGTATATCGTTCCCAAAGCGTTCCGACGCAGCTCGACGTTCCCGATGGGGAACGCCTCGGGTTTCGTATGAAACCCTAGTTCCTCGAGGGAACGAGACGCTGTGTCACCTACCACAATTCCGGCATCCCTGCAGCGCTCCTGGTGGCAGAAGCTGCCGGCTGCATTCACCGCACGTGCTTTATATCTTCCTGGTTCCTGACGTCACCCCGTCCGTGACATCGCACGCGCTTTTCCTATTGGACGGATTATACACGTGATCAGAGCGTGGTCACGCTGGGGGCGTTCCCAAAGCATTCCGACGCAGCGTCTCGTTTCCTCGAGGAACTAGGGTTTCATACGAAACCCGAGGTGATTTTAGACATTGGTGGTTTTCAAGTGAATTGGCCTTGTTATACAACTAAGCATATAATCAAAAATGGAGAATGCATCCCATATATGGGACATGATATTTCACATTCATTTATTTATTTATTTATTTTTTTATGAATGGACTGCACTCTTCTTTTCTTGTCAAACCTAGCATTATATACCTTGCCACAAACTTTCATGCATGGAATCACTTCTTGTGGAAGGGGCCCTGTCTCATGGTTCCTGCACGGGGACCTACAAAAATGCAATATGCCACTGTGCCTAGCATTAGTCAATGTGGAGGTCCAGAAGGGAAAATTAATCTGAGTTAATCTAATGGGAAAGACATTTCATTCTCTGCTTAAATACTGTATAAAAACAGATAATTAATACATGCACATGATAGTCTCTCAGAGCTCAAGCTCTCTCTCTCTCACTCCCTTGTTGGAAATATTTGTCTCCCAGATGGTATAAAGTTACTAAGCAACAAGCAGCTGAGCAAAGGATGGTTAATTTCTTTTAAGTGATTATCTTCACAAAGCTCCACTCCTTCTAGTGAGGACGCAAAGGACATGGCATGAGGCTGAATGATTCACCCTTCTTTTTGCGGTTGTTACACACAATAAATTCATACTGATGTTGTAGGTAATAGAGGATCAGTCTTTCTCTGAAGACAAAAAGGTGATATAGTAGTTTAACTTAGCTGTTGCTTAAATGAGATTTGGCCAAAAGAAAAAAAAAAACTCAAATTTGAAAAACTGACAATGGCATAAGTTTATTCTGGCATTGCTCCAGACTTTCATATTAACAAAAATTCGATGATAAGTGCATAATGTTGAAATTGTTAATGTTATAATGACAATTCAAAGGCTCTGCAACCTTTACAACCTCTATGGTGGTCGGAAATGTTAGATCCCTTGCCAACAAGATGGATGAGCTAATGATGCTAATGAGGAAGCAGTGGGAGTACTGCGAGTGCCAACATAGGCACATTGGAAAAACATGCCTCTATCTACATTTTTTTTTGCAAAACTAAACTTAAAAAAAAAAAAAAAAATCATACTTATATTCATACAATGTGTGGTAGTTTCGGGCTAAAATGAACATTGCATGCAGTAAAAGAACAGCCACTTTTTTTTTCACTTTTATTCACTTATTATTTCAAGCAAATTATGATTATACAGGCCAATTATTTATTAACTATTTACCCGCCAGCATTTTTGATAGATTTCAGTAAAATGTCATGCCCCCTTAGAATATTTTGTTGTATGAATATCTGAAGAGGCAATACACCAAAATAAAAAGTTATTCTAGCTTCAAGCATTCTTTTTTATAAACACTTGAACATTTCATAAAAAAGCAACATTTTGTGCAAAATGCTGAGGAGAATTTTTTTTTTTTTTATCAAATACTACATCTGAATCATATTCAGCACTATTATCAAAGCAAAGATTCAGAAGATCGCTTTCATCAGCCTCCTAAACTACCAATTCTTGGATTGACATTTTTCTCGATAACATTAGGCAGTTTGCATAATATGTGGTTACTGTCGATTATCACATTATTTTAGTGTATAACTGTGCGAGCACAGAAACCCAGACAATTCCATGATTGGCAGGGAAGCATTGACTCATGAATAACAGAAATGTCTATGTTTGGCGGGGAAAGAGTTAATAAAGACTCATTTCTAGACTTGTTCTTGCACAATACTATGTACTACATTTACCATAGTGTTACTTGTAAACTAACCAGCTCTTTATGTATGGCCTTTCAGATATTGTAAACTCGCATGGTTGCTCACCCGGTAAAGCATTGCACTTGCGATGAAGAGCGATTGAGTATGAGTAAAAACATGTTACTAAAATGGCAAAAAAAAAATGGCATGGTTGCTTTAGCAAATGTGTTTTCTCTCACAATAGGCCAATTCGTAGTAGATGTCACGGTTAGGTCACTTGCAGCTGCGTGCTCATAGTGGTGGCAAAAAAATTTAAAATAAATAAATAAATACTGGTAACAAGTGGAGCCCATGGCCTAAGAGAGAGAGAGAAAAATTTAGCCTTTTAAAGCCAGAATCGGAATGCAAATAATTTGTATAGAATACTGTCATCAAAAACACTATTTAAAGTTAAATGCAGACATTTAAACGGACAGACTATGGATTAAAACAATATTTTGAAGTAGAAAAGCTGCATTAGTAATTTCTTGTAAAATGTATATTGTGGTTTTATTTACAACTTTTTTCAAATGCAATAAAACACTGCACAAAGAAGAGAAGAAATTGTTGAACAAAGGTATTATTTTTGTTTTCTTTGCACATGAAAAGTATTCTCATAGCTTCAAAACATCATGGTTAAATCACTGATGTCACATGGACTATTTTAACAATGTCCTTACTACCTTTCTAGGCCTTGAACATATTAGTTGCGTTCCTGTCTATGCAGGGTCAGAAAGCTCTCGTATTTCATCAAAAATATCTTAGTTTGTCTTCTAAAAATGAACTTTAACTAGCATTTCTCAGATTGCACGTTTTGACTCTATCCGTGTCTATTTTGTGCACACAATGTGGATAAACTACAACAAGTCAACATGTCAGCTGTGTGGATGCTAGTGCTGGATTAACAATATCCATTTCTCATTTTTAATCAATATAGATTTTTAAATTTAACATTCATTTCACTACGTAATATTTCGCAGAAATGTCGCCACAGGCAAGTTTTTGCAATAAGCCAGGTCTGGCACGAGCACAGCATTTTACAAAAACAGATTCACATTGATACCACTACAGTATAATTGGAAATTTTCTGATCAGAAAAGCAGAAAAGTAAAAACAACCAAAGAACAACTACTCATGCCAGACACTGAGCTGCTATTTAGCTTAGCCTGCGGCAATATTGTGAAGTTTTTGAATGTTACTTTAACAGTGTAAATGTCACTCCCACTGCCGATACGTACTCAGTATGTTATATCACTCACAACAGGTCGCACATACGAACCCTATTTTAACCACCGTCGGCTCATTAACTGGCCTTCCTGGTGCAATAACTCTTTGGGTTTGCCATATGCTGGTTGCAGACCATACTGTATGTAAGTAAAGTATGTGTTCACCTCAAAAAACCTTATTCACCTTCGTGCAAGCAACCACTGACCACAGAGAGCAGTGAAGAGATGATCAGCTCAGGTTTAAACGCCTAGGGCAACCTGCGACCTGGAAGCACTTCTGAATGAGAGGAAGAGGTGCCTTAAGGGCAGACGATAACAAGGAACTAAGACACATATAGAGGGAGCTGAGGGTGATGAGGGTAAGGTTGTCTACAAGTAGGACAGGCAGTGTGAAGAACGTGAAATGTGAAAACCACATTGCCAAGAGATCTCAAGTTTCTACATCACACCTGACCCTGCTCTCCATCATGCCTTGGACCTTCTGTAGGGTTCATCCATGAGTCACACATTATCCACTGCTGGATACTGCACTTGGAGAAGAGGTGGACACTGTGCAAGCCCTTTACGACAAACTAAGGACAGCGCAGGTGGACACTTCTGACAGGTAGACACCATCTAACCTGGAGGCCACAATTTGTACTGCTACAGAACTGTGTCTGAGCTGCTTATAAGTAGTATGCTTGCTTCTGTGTACAATCTCCACACCTGATTTCAAGTACAAGTCTGAGGAATACCATCCGCAGGAGCATTCGGATGGCTCTGCAATCACTCTCACTGGAAGGAGGTGGTATAAAAAAAAAGGTTGGTTTTCAATTTGTGTTGAGTGGTGTCAGCTCAACCAACTCAAGAAAGCAGACAGACACGGGGGTGGATGCTATATCCAAGAAGGCCAGGGCTAACTCTATTTTTCAGGTCCCTTTAAGGATATACAGTAGAAGTGACCTTCTGTACTTCATGAGGCAATAAGACGGGGGATGCCAATAAACTCAATCTCATCAGACAGACTGGCTCACTTATTGGGATGAGGCCCAAAAGATTTGACCTGGTGTCCCACAGAAGTGGTGGCTGAAGGAAGAATGTCAGCCAAGGAAGATCTTAAGTAACATCTTACATTATCCTCATATGACCGCTATTGCACAGTAAATAACCCAATCTCAAGCTTCACATGTATCAAAAGATTTAGCCTTTTCACCTGGCTAAGTCAGTGGGTCTCAAACGGGGGTCCGCAAGGGGATGTTGATAGATTTAAATAAAAAATAAATTAATTAATTAATTAAATTGAATACAATAAAATATAAAAAATAAAAATAAATACAAAATGTATTCAAAATTAATAAAAAAATAATTTAATATGCATAGAGTTTTCCTTCTTTGTAAAGTACATACTAGCATTCAAACTAGTGTTTGTGGTTAGTATTTCTGTTTACTGGCTTTTGAAAGAAATTAATATTTTTATTCAGCAAGTGAAAGTAAAGAGATCTAAAATGCAAATAAATGCAGTTCTTCTGAACTTTCTATTCATCAAGGAATTCTCAATGTATCAAGGTTTCCACAAAAATATTAAACAGCTGTTTTTACCACTGATAAAAAAAAATATGACACTTTAAAAAAAAAAAAAAAAGATTCAGCTTTGCTATCACAGTAATAAATTACATTTTAAAATATTTTTAAATAGAAAACAGTTTTAAATTGTAAATTGAAATTGACTTCTTTGTAATCAAATAAATGCAGCCTTGGAGAGCATTAGAGACATCTTTCAAAAACATTTTTTTTTTAAATCTTACCGACCCCAAACTTTAACCAATAGTTTTAACCTTAAGCTACAACTCGCTAGTTGAATCCCACTATTTTCTGTAAAGGTGATTTAAATATTTAGACTATTTAGGCATTTAGGCAATCCTTTTCAACATATTTTGGTGCCCCTGGCATTAACAGTCAATACTCCTGATGTTTGTTACACTACAGATTATTTCCACTGCATTAATCTATGTACATTCATACCAATTTCACAATTGTTTTTTAAAAACTTTTTTTTTTTTGTTCTTATCACAATGTCTTTGTTTTTTCACAAATTGGCTTCTATTGCATCATCATGTCCACATAAACATCTTGGTTGCCATGTGTGGAGCAAATTATAAAGCAGGACATTAGATGTCTGCCTGTTTGCCAGCTCTGCATTCAGCTGCATCAGTCAGAACTTTGGCAGAGCCCGACATCAGCTGTGTCCCCACACAAATCTTCACTGAAATTACTGGTTGTATAGTTACCTTTTACTGTTTGTATTGCAAAATGATGATAGTATGATAAAATGTGTATTTTTCATGTTTGTAAGCAGAAATTTACCTCTGAAGAGATTCTTTCATCTACCATCTGAAAAAGTGCAGATGCAGGTTAGTAACAAGTGAAGGGAATGCTTATATGTAAGTCGGAAATAAATGTAAACTAGGTAAAATTTGAGCTCTTGAAATGATGGAGAGCTGCCGGCTATCAGAGTAGCCTTGGGCGACGTGTTACTCTTTGTGGATGTCTTAGTAGTCAAAGCAAGTTGATATTTGCACTGCAGGGAAAACAATATTTTGACTGCTGGCTTGTCTGTGCACATGTAATTTCAATAATAAAATCACATATGCGTCCAATAGTAAACGAATAAATCTGACAGTGATTAGTACTGACAGATTAAACAGCATACGATCACAGTCTGTCTAATCACTGTCTGTTTACAGAGCCGCGTGTCAACTAGCAGCCGCAGGCTAGTGATTAGTATAGGATTTTTTACATTTTTTCTGCAGAAAAGCTGACTGAAATCACTAAACCAGATACGATTTAAAATAGTAGAAATCTGTTTTGAAGATATACTATGATGAAGTTTGTTACACACAAAGTGTTGGTGTAAATAAAGTTCCCCTTCAGTCGAATCACTTTGACGTTACATTGGGATCTCGCCTGAGAGACCAATCATCTCTGAGCCTTATTCAAAAGGCCAATGAACATTGGCGAGTGGTATTTGCATGCCGAACCACTCCCCCGTGCATACGGGTATAAAGAGGGCGGCATTACAACCACTCATTCAGACTTTTGCTTTCAGAGCCAATGGTTCGAGCCTTTTTTTCTCTGCGATTTCACAGAAATCCTACTACAAGAGTTCTTCAGAGTTCATGCTCCCTCCTGCTGCTGTGCTGCCCAACTAAAAGAGTGTTTCTGAAAGAGCATTGTTTGGCAGCCGCCAGCGTGATCCTGCGGGCGGCCGTTTTCACGGCCACAAAAAGCCTTTGCAAATCCAGCGAGCAGCCCCGGCGAGTGCACGGCTGCGAAAGCCCCGCGGCTCCTCCCTGGGCAACCGGGATCACAAAAGAGCAATTTCTCGCGGCCAATTAAGACGTTCTTTTCAGAATGGCTTTTCGGCCGTGCGCTTCTGGATGTGGTAGTTTCCTCTCCTCAGCGGACGGACATGAACCGCTGCCTCACGTGTTTGGGCTTCGAGCACGCTGACGCGGCGTTCATGGATGGTGCATGCCCACACTGTGAAGGTATGACCATGGCCACGGTGAAGTCCCGCCGCTCGTTCGCGAGCTGGCTCCCCCCGCCTTCCTCCCGCGGTCGATCGTTGAGCCACCAATGCTTTTCGGCCACCGCGCTGAGGCCCGGGGGAGGACATTCAAATCATGGTAGAGAACGCTCCGCCGGCTCAAAAAGCCCTGCGGACTTCTCTACCTCAGCGTGACCCCGTCGGGTTCCCGCAGCAGTACGCTTCCCCGCCCGCCGGGCCGAGCGTCTCCTTCGGTGCTCCTGCAGAGGACGAGATGTCTATCGCAGCATCAGAGGGAGAGTCAGACCGTGACACATCTCTTCCCTCGGTGCAGCGCCCGCCCGCGGTATGCTTCTCCGGGCAGCCAGGGGGATCGGTTTGGAGGTTCCTAAAGAGCCCCCGGCCGATCCCTCTAGGCTGGATGACTGGTTCCTGGGGAGGGCACCGGCGGCAGCGCCGCGCTCTCCCCCGGTCCCTTTCTTCCCGGAGGTGGACGAGGAGCTGTCTAAATCGTGGCGCGCTCCTTATTCATCCAGAGCGCGCTCCAGCTCCTCTCCCCTCGCCACTCTCGATGGCGGGGCGGCCAAGGGGTACGTGGCGGTCCCCCAGGTCGAGCGCATTGTCGCGGTGCACCTTTGCCCGCGGGGCGCTGCCACCTGGCGGGGCCCTCCGCGTCTCCCTTCCCGGGCGTGCAAGCTCTCGTCCACTCTCACGGGCCGGGCCTTCCACGCCGCTGGGCAGGCCGCCTCCGCCCTGCATGCCATGGCGACACTCCAGGTGTACCAGGCACAGGCATTTAAACACCTGCACGAGAGTGGTCCCGACCAAGGGGTATTTGAAGAACCCCGCGGCACCACCGACTTCGCCCTCCGGGCCACGAAGGTCACGGCGCGTTCCCTTGGTCAGGTGATGTCCACCTGCGTGGTCCAGGAACGCCACCTATGGCTGACCCTGGCCCAGATGGCAGAGGCCGACAAAGTTCGCTTTCTCGACAGAGGCCGACAAAGTTCGCTTTCTTGACTCTCCTATCTCCCAGGGCGGCCTATTCGGCGACACCGTGGAGGACTTTGCCAGCAGTTCTCCGCAGTCCAGAAGCAGACGGAGGCCATCAAGCATATCCTGCCCCGCCGCCTGGGCCCCCGCCGCCGCCTGCCCGTCGCCGAGGGCGTACCCCCGCGGCTCCGAAACCAGCTCCGTCCCCTGCTGAGCAGCATGACGCTAGACACGCAGCCCAACGTCGAGCTGCCCGTGGGAGAGGGACGCCGCCCGCCTCTCAGGGTCCTGCGAGGAAAGACACTCGCAGGCGAGCTACGAAGCGTCTCTGATGCGGGCACCCCGGAGGTGGAGAAAACTCCTCTGTTGGGGACGAGGACATCTGCGTCCCCACTTCCGGTGGAGGGCCGGGAGTTGTTCATTCAGTATCCCCGCAGGCCTACGGTTCGGCGGTACACAGAGTTCACCTCCGGGGCTCCGGCCCCGAGTTCCTTCCTGAGCAGCACTTCCACTCCTTGGAACCAGACTCGGAGCCGGATGTCGCCAGCATGGGAACCAGGGAAGAAGGTAAGCGCTGCTAAGTGCAGTTACTGTAGACTTTCCCAGAACATACAAAGAGTAATCATTCTGTGGTCAGTCGCCTTCCCTGTCTCCCCCTAGGCTGCCCCACCACGGTCACGACGGTCAACGCCCCTTGATACCGCTACGGTGGTTGATGCGGACAGTACGGCCCGGCTCCTGGCATCCGCCCAGGCTCAGAGGTACCCTTTACATTTTTGTCCATTCGGGGGGCAAGCAGCATCGGGCTCCTGGACAGGACCTCGACTGCAGTGGCATATCAGTTGCCTCGAGTTGTTGGCTGTGTTTCTGGCACTTCGCCACTTCCGACCGGTGTTGCGTCAGAAACACGTGCTTGTTCGCACCGACAGTACTGCGACCGTAGCTTACATCAACCGCCAGGGTGGTCTTCGCTTCCGTCGCATGTCACAACTCGCCCGCCACATGTGTGCCTCTGCCCTGCCTGCGGAGGTCGCGTTCCTACTGGCGAAGGACGCGATCTAGCCTGTCCCTCCAGCCGGGATGAGGTCAGGGTCTTACAGCCCTACTTCAACGTGCCCAGATAGAGTGGTGGGTTAACACCCATCCTGGATGGAGCTCTGTCCCGGCTCCTTCTCAGGCTGTCGGCACAGACGCTCACGACGAAGTGCATACGAGTATGCTTCCGTCTCCGGGAATGGGTTGCAGCTATCCGCCTGAAGGGCACCCACTGCCGCGTCTCGACTTTTCCCGGCACACACCCCTCCGGCGGCCTGTCCCCGGGGGTCGAGCGCCCCAGTGCGAGGTGCTTCCAGTTGGCCAGTCCCCTCCTCCTCGCTTTTTTTAGGCCACGGGAGCCCCCTGTCCCCTCTTCGGCAGACAGGGTTTCGCGTCCGACCGTCTCATCGACTGGTGCTTTCTAGCCCACTCATGAGTTCCGTTGTGCGAATCCGGGGACCTGGTGCTTCGGCACCCCTGCCATCTGGTCCTTCAGGCCAACCGAAGGAAGAGCAAACTCTACCTAGTCCAGAGGATCTCTTTCCTCGGTCGGGAGCCCGACTCGGTCCACAAGACAGCTCGCCTTTCTACCAAGAGCGTGCAGTCAGTGCTGTAGTGCCTGAGCTTTTTCAGGCACAACTCAGCGGTCCCTCTCAAAACTTAGAGGCTCCTGGGGCACATGACAGCTTTAGCCACGCTGCCGCTGAGCTCGTTCATGTGAGACCGCTTCAGCACGATCGAGTCCTATGATGGGCATGGCGTCTCGGCTCACTCCGGACTGGCGTTTTCCCACAGTGTTGCCGACTAGTCAGCCCGTGGACTACCACGGGTTGAGATACTGTGTACGACGGGCGCTTACAGCTTGTCCACCATCTGCTCTAGTGGAATCTAAGTGGCAGATTTTGCTACTTGTAATTCTCTCGAAGCGGGGAAACTCAACCGTGCAGCCTAGCGGCCCCACGGCAGTCCACCCACCCTGCAGAATGACGACCCCCCCCCGTGATGTTCCAGCTAGCTCGGAGCTATATCGGCAAGGCCCAGCCTCTCCTGCTTGCCCTTCCCGATTCCTCCCTTTGCCAGTAGCCTCTTCTCAGAGTAGCACTGACTCACAGCTGACCTCCGGGGCTCAAGTACGCCCTTCCCCAGCGAGCCTCCTCGCACAGACACTGTCTTGTTGGTTGCGTGAGGTTCCTTCTAGGCGCGAGGGATTAATCCTTTTCAGACCGCGCCCCATACCCCCTTGGGATCTCTCCGCCGCCCTCCGAGGCCTGCGGGACGCCCCATTTTTTGAGCCACTGGCCCCAGTCGAGCTATTCTGTCGCTTACACAGCGCTCCTGGCTGCCCTGGCTCCCATCAGAGGGCAAGGGACCTAGAAGCCTTCTCTGTCACCGAAGCGTGCCGAGAATTCGGGCCCGGTCATTCTCACGTAAACAAAACCTGAGACCCCGGCCCGGCTATGTGCCCCAGGTTCCCACCTCGCCTTTCCAGCGATCAGGTGGTGAACCTGCAAGCTCTGCCCTGGAGGAGGCAGACCCAGCTTCTGCGATGTTGTGTATGCACTCGGCACTTCAGACGCACCGAGCAGCTCTTATTGCTCCGGAGGTCAGCAGAAAGGAAATGCTGTCTCCAAACTGAGGTAGGCTCATTGAGTGGTAGATGCCATATCCCTGTCATTTGTATCAGGGTCTGCCAGGCCCCTTAGGAAATTCCTACGCGTTGGCTCCTGGCGCCTCACGAGCAGATATCTTAGAGCTGCGGGCTGGGCGACACCGAATACCTTCGCTAGGGCTCATAACCCTTGCTTAGAGGCCGTTCCTCCCGTGTCCTAACATAAAGACTTCAGGTGAGCGGGAGGCCGGCTGGTGTCGGCTTGCTGCACCATCCCCACGAGGGTCCGTGCGCTATTTTCCCAGAATGTTCCCTCCGGCGAACCCTGGGTCCTCCATGCCCCGCAGTCAGGGCTAGATGCGGAGTAGTTCCTGACTGTGCTCCTGCCGGGTCTCCTTCGCCCCACAGGTTGTGGCAATTTTCTCAATATTCTCCAGTGGTCAGCCAGAAGGCCTCTGTTTTCCTCGTATATCCCTAAAGTCTTATGGATATATTGAATTTACTTTCATTTCCACATGCCACATTCCACAACTGGCACCCCTGTGGGGCCCCCTACTCGGCCCCCAGGGCGTTGGGAAGGTTACGTCCGTACCCGCCTGCGGACATGTCCGCCTGTCTGCACGTGGCGTAGGGTGTAACGCGGTGTCAGGTTCGTGGCCTTTTCCATGGGTCTAAGTTCCCAATGTAACGTTGAAGTGATTCGACTGAAGGGGAACGTCTAGGTTACGTAGGTAACCCACGTTCCCTGAAGGAGGGAACGGAGACATTACATTCCCCTGCCACGACCTGACGTCGCGCTGACGCCGGGCTTGATCCGGCTCTTCAGCAAAAACCTGAATGAGTGGTTGTAATGCCGCCCTCTTTATACCCGTATGCACGGGGGAGTGATTCGGCATGCAAATACCACTCACCAATGTTCATTGGCCTTTTGAATAAGGCTCAGAGATGATTGGTCTCTCAGGCGAGATCCCAATGTAACGTTTCCGTTCCCTCCTTCAGGGAACGTGGGTTACCTACGTAACCTAGACGTTTCTTTCAAGAACACACCACTCCATTAACCCTGTTAAAACTTCTAATAAAGCCTTAAAGACTAAAAGTTGTTCAAAATGTTTTTTTTGTTTGTTTTTTTCAATCTCATCACAAGGCTAAACCTAAGAACTGTCTCTTAAAATCATGCACTGCAATCTAAAACACATTCACAAAGTCCTCTATCATGCAAAGGGTGTTAAAGCTGGCATGAAATAAAATATGTAACTGACTTTACTGTTGTAGTGAGTCGTATCTCCGAGTGAAACAGCTTATTGAACAAGGGGAAAAAACATGCAGGATAGGACTAGATTTTATCTATCCGCTGTCGATTGGATTGTGAAAAGGGAGAATAACATACCGAGGCAGATCTTAATGTAGTAGGAAGATACAAACATGAGCAGAGAAGAACTAGTCATATCAGAAGAAGAAAAGTTACATTTAAAAATTACCACTCCACTTTTACCTTGTACCTCGGGCTGCACAATGTAAGGGAAAATTAAAATGTTATTTTTCTGATAAAAACTGTGATTGCCATTTAAAATAAATACCAGGTTTTATGTGACTGTTTGGCCAAAACTTTGTAATTATATATCAAAGTGGCTATAATAATAATAATAATACTAATAATAATAATACAGTACAGCTGTAAAAATACAGTAGTAACATTTATTTCTTCTTTTTCAAATCTTAAACCATCAAACTTTTATTTTGGTAGAAAACCCCAGGGAGTCCTTAAAGGGATAGTTTACCTTTACGTCATTCCAAACACGTAAGCTTTTGTTCATCTTCAGAACACAAATTATGATATCAGTTTTCTGACCCTGCATAGACAACAACGCAACTGCCATGTTCAAGGTGAGAAGAACATTAATAAAATAGTCCATGTGACATCAGTGGTTCAACATTTTGTTTTTTAAGAAGCTACTTTTTTTGTGCAAAGAAAAAAAAATAACGACTTCATTCAATGATTTCTTGTCTTTCGTGTCAGTCTTTGACGTGCGTTCATGAGTGTATCTCAACACATACAGGAGCCGACGTTCTGGCGTACAACCAAGATCCACTATGCATAAGCAAAGGAAGACTAACACGAAAGAGAATAAATTGTTGAATAAAGTCATTAAAGTATTTTCGTAGCTTCATAACGTTGCAGGTGAACCACTGATGGCACATGGACTATTTTAATGACTATTTTAATCTTTCTGGGCCTTGAAAGGGTCAGAAAGCTCTCAGATTGAAATTGAAATTTGTGTTCCGAAGATGAACAAAGATCTTGGAATGATCTCGAATTTGGAATGATATGAGGGCAAGAAAGTTTTTGTGTAAACTATCCCTTTAAATCTTTTTTTTTTAATAAGCACCTCTCATTACAAGTTTCGCAAATTACACAGACTTTTATTCTGATTAATTATGCAGCCTTATTTGTACTCAATCCATACTGCATGATATTCATCAGTTCTCTTTGCAAAAAAATGCAATGCAAATTTGATGTGAGCATATCCATTCCTGACCTCCTTCGAAAGCATCTTAAGTGATTAGACTATATAACATTTTGGACCCCGTTTTTAGCACTGACAATTTGTGATCAGATCACCTGAGACAGATGTTAACACCAGGTGTAAACAGGGTCAACATGCACTAAAAAGCTTGAGCATGACTTCTAGATACTTCTGAGATCCATTTACATGCAATGCAGATTTGCAGTTTGCAATTTGCTACAGCAAATTGCAGGCAAAAGCCTGTTTTTGTTTGTTCCTGCTGTCATTTGTACATCAGCACCCAGTTGAAGTGAGACAGAGATAGCTGAACTCTGCACTTTAAATGAGACATTTCTCATCCTCCAATTTTATCTCCCAAACTGGCGATGTGTATTATACTTTGCGTGTGGACCCATTAACAACTCATTTCAAAGCAATTTTCGAAAATAGCATGCTCAAAGGCTCAATGGCATTACAGAGGTTTTGTTGTTTTTGTCATAGACGGTCACTGCCAACCAGTGTGGATGACCAAGACTGGCAACAAATACCACGACTGAAACAAATCTATGCTTGAATGCCAGAGGTTTGAAGCTGATAGACGGACAAAATTTCAAAAGCCGGAAACAAAAAATAATGTCTCATTATTCAATTTTTCATCTGTGGGTAATTTAATAACTGAATCCAAGGTAGATTGGCATAAAGCGGAGAGGATCAAAAGCATCATTGTTCTTATGCAAGAGCCAAAAATCATGTAATGCTTCCTGATGGTTTACAAGTTGGAAAAGCCCTGCCAAACTCGGCACACAGTAACAAGCCAGTCCTACTTTATTAAGTATTAACCCAGTGGCACCCACTGTGAATAGCTCAATGTAATGTTCGATACAACTTTCAATGCTATTCCTCGTATTTGTAAAGCCTTTCTTAATTATGATGAATTAGACTATTTCGAGTAACAGCTTGCCCAGACTCACTGTTCCTTGATGTGAATAGGCTATTGACCTATAGGTAAAACAATAAATCTTGGCTTTCATAGCGAGAGGCCACTCTCTGCACCGCATCAAATATAATTAATACACCTCTTTCTGCTATATCATTGCAATCTTTTTATTGTTATGGACCAAGGGCTTCACAAACAATCTGTCAATATACAAACCCACCTGAAAAATTCCCATCTTCACCATTTCTGTCAGACAGGTTTGAAGCAACAGCAGCTCCACAACTAGTTTCAGATGTCACACAAAACATTACAATGCTGTATATCAAGAAAACAGTACCTTTCTCTGGATATGAAGTGATGCTTGCCATAGCAGGTGTGTTGCAGCGCACATACTAGTGGTGAGAAATGAGTTTCTGTTGTAACAAAAAAAAAGATGTAAACATATTCATTATCCACCTGCTGAGGCAATCACAAGAACAAAATACATGCACTTTCTCTTTCTCACAAGTTGCTTTGCTATGACAGAAATTAAATGAAATAAATGGTTGGTCAGCCACTCAATCAGTAAAGTTTCTACATTTAGAACTACCTTCACTCCTGCAGAAAGAGAGCTTACTGTCACTGTAGTGGTTTGATTGAACATTTTGAATCCACTTTTAAGTTCAATGTGCATTCACTGATTTTCCTGTAGTAAACAAAAATGTGTTACATGTCATAAAAAAGAAAACCGTATTAAAAATATGTTTGATGTGCACTCCACCATATCTAAAGCTGTTTTGTAAAACATTAACTTGACATACTGAAATAATGTTAAAGCAACGTCACAAGAGCATGTATCATATTGTAACGTGTTCAGAATGTTGTTGTGTTGTGGATAACAATGTGTTTAATGTTAGAGTTGCAGTTTATTCCTTTCTGCGTTTGGAACTGTTATTAGATGTTCAAGTGTATATGGAAAGAGGCTCCATATGTGTGTAGGGGAAACGGGGAGAGGGGGGAGTCAGTAGAATGCCTCGCTGGTTTAAGTGCGGTTCTCTCTCAAGCCGGGGTGTGTACGGTGTTCTGAAATATTCGGTGTCTGAGATTTTCTGTGACACTGGGCGGGGCTAACATGAATATTCATGAGTTTCCTGTTCATGAGTTTCGTCTTAAAGTTGCACTCAAATATTAGTGCTCCTGATTAAAAAAATACAGCTTTCTGTAACGTAATTTAATTTCAGTTTCGAGCTAATATATATATACATATTTATTGTGCCCAGACATTTATTAATTACATAAGAAATCCAGATCCAAATTTATCATTAGAATATGCATCATATAGGCTATAATCAAGCCAACAACTCTCGTCTTTTTGTCATTTACCCTACTTCGGTTTTACAATTGAGTGCGTTTTAAATGGCTTGATTTGATTTGAGTTGTACAATATATACTTATGCATTTGATTTGGCATAATAAAGTTTGATTTGTGATCAATCATGTACAACATTCCTTTTATTGCTGGTTCAGCTGTTAAATAAATTAAGATATTTTACTTGCTGATTTTTACTTTATTCACAGAGTAAAATTAATTAAAATGTAGCATGGGCTATATTAATTTGCACTTTAGTTGGCATTTAATACAATCAAGAAAGCAAATGATTATCATCCTCCGTATATATATATATGAAGTTAATTTGAAGTAACGTAAGCTTGTACTGTAGAATTGTAGAACATTTTGAAATAAAAGCATGGATTCTGACTTCACCATCCCACATACACTGCAAAAAAAAAAGAAAAAAAACGTTTTTCTTACTTGCTTGAGTCTTGATTATTTGCTTACCCCAATGGCAGATTATTTTGCTTTTTCTAAGCAAAAACTCATTTAATTTCGACTTGTTCTTTCTAAAAACAAGACCATTTTTTTTTACTAGAATATCCTTCTTGATTTAAAAATTGTTAGATATTTTGGCTGAAAACAAGACAAAAAGTCTAAGTAAGAAAAGGATTTTTTTTTTGTAGTGTATATATTTGTAGTTAAAATAGTCAAATAAGAGAGCTAGCGCCCCCCAAAGGAATGTCCAATGGGTGTATGAGCTGAATAAAAAGTTGGTCCTGTTCAGTCTGTTAATAAATATCAAATATTTTTGATATTAAGCTGTTTTCGCAAGTCAGTAAAATTGGCTCTTCCTCATCCCGGTAAAATGATGCGGCCACTCGGAGGCATCAATCCGGGCCTTTGCATGCGCAAAATAGGCTATAGCCTACTCTAAATTTAACTGAGTTATAACTTTAATTTCTATGATTTAAATTCTTGAAACATTTCGACTCTATTCTCGTAATATTCCGGCTTTATTATCGTAATATTTCAACTTTATTTTTGTATTTCGACTTTATTCTTGTAATATTTCGACTTTATTCTCGCAGTATTTTGACTTTATTCTTGTAATATTTCGACTTTATTCTCGTAGTATTTCGACTTCATTCTCGTAGTACTTTGTCTTTATTCTCAAAATATTACGACCTTAATCTTGTAATCTTAGATTTGTTTTACGTGGCACTAAAACGCTGTCCTATAAATGCCTGTTGGCTCATTAGTTAGAACATGTCCTTAAATTAAATCATATTAAAAGCATAATATCTATGTCAAGTATTATTTTCAGTGAGTGTATATACAACATATTAAAATGAAGCCATTTCTCCTGAGGTCATATCAAATCAAACTTACAGCACACAATCTACGAATGAAATCAACAATCTAAAGGAATAAAAAATTCAAGGAATAAAAAACTTAAATTAGTTCGACGCTGAAATTAAATTAATTTACAGTAACGAAAACAGTTTATATGGTCCAAGAAGCACTAAAAATTTTAGTGGCGCTTTAACATGAAACAGGAAACTAATGAATATTCATGTTAGCTCCTCCCAGTGTCACAGAAAATCTCAGGCACCGAATATTTCAGAACAACGGCGTGGGTTGTGGCCGACAACAGCCCAAATAAACACCCCTTTGCATAAAAAAACGTCTCATCATTATTTGAGAACGTTACAATATTATTGATTCGCTTGGTCCTAGTGCAAGTATTCAAACAAATGTTCAGCAAACATGTAAACAATGAAGGATAAACAAATAGCGAACTATATGTGAAACTTATTTTATTTGCATTTTCTTGCATTATCTTCTAGTTCAAAAAGGTGTTTCAAATCCTCACGCGGTTATTATTTGAAAGTGTCACGAACTATAAACTAAGACTCGGGCCATTTATGGAGTAAATGAGGTAAATACTGCAGCACGATTGTGAGATATTGCTTCTATACATCAGTGCAATAAACAATGGGTTAACTTACATGTAAAACAATAGCTCCAAACAAAGGCACAAGAAAAGCGGTTGTAACAGGTGTTTCCTTTCTGAATGATTCAGTTCTTTTGAACTAATCGGTTCATGATTCACAGAATCACTCATAAATGCATACACTTGTTTCATTGGTGTTTGAATCGATTAAGCGAATGACTCGTTTGTTTCGTTTGTTCCTGAAAGCTCAGTTAATGATTCAGTTACTTACCTCAATGGATCGGCTTTTTTAAACGAATCAGTTGAATGACTTGCTGACTCATAAATTTATGAGTTATTATAAAGACAACTGTTTTGTCCCTGAATGACTCAACACTTTTAATTAATTAATGTTTTTTGAAGAATTGTTAATATTTTTAATGACAATGGCAATTTTGTTTCTGCAATAATCCAACACGGTCTCACCCCTATTCGTCACATACTGCCGTTTGGTCATTTTCCCCTCACGTCCAAAAGCTGACGTTGAGGGTACCCCCTCTTCGTCGCGTGGCACCGTAGAGGGTCATCCGATAGATTTGAATGCAAATCCCTCATTTTTGGATTTTGACGAAAGGGGGTTAGGCATCCAGATGAGAGCAGTTGCGTACAAATACCACGCAGAATCTTCTACGGCAATTACGTCACCAGCGAGGCTCAGTTCGACCAGTTCACCTGATACGTGGTGTACACCTTCAAGCAGGTAAGTGACCGCAACAATCTTTTCATTATTTTAATTATTTCACTGTTTCTGCATCACTTGCATGGGGTCATGTGTTAAAACGGAAGCTTAGTGGAACAGTTAGCGCGGCTGCTAAATTAGCCTACGATTGAGATTAGCCGAAGCTAACTTCTAACTCGTGCAGTTTGAAATCGATACATAAATAAAACTGTTTTTAATCATATTCACGTGGCTGAAATCAGCTCTACAAATCAACCAGCCTAGTATCGCGTATCATGTAAAAAGTCCGCACATTTACCATATTTTACCATAGTAACGTTCACTGTTGCTCGACAATGTCATGTAAATGCACACTAACCACTAGCTTACTATGGTTTTACCACTGTAACTGTAGTCTTACTGTGGTATTTGTAGTATAAGCACACTAACCACTAGCTTACTATGGTTTTACCACTGTAACCGTAGTCTTACTGTGGTATTTGTAGTATAAGCACACTAACCACTAGCTTACTATGGCTTTACCACTGTAACCGTAGTTTTACTGTGGTATTTGTAGTATAAGCACACTAACCACTAGCTTACTATGGCTTTACCACTGTAACCGTAGTTTTACTGTGGTATTTGTAGTATAAGCACACTAACCACAAAGCTTACTATGGTTTTACCACTGTAACCGTAGTTTTACTGTGGTATTTGTAGTATAAGCACACTAACCACTAGCTTACTGTGGTTTTACCACTGTAACCGTAGTTTTACTGTGGTATTTGTAGTATAAGCACACTAACCACTAGCTTACTATGGTTTTACCACTGTAACCGTAGTTTTACTGTGGTATTTGTAGTATAAGCACACTAACCACAAAGCTTACTATGGTTTTACCACTGTAACCGTAGTTTTACTGTGGTATTTGTAGTATAAGCACACTAACCACAAAGCTTACTATGGTTTTACCACTGTAACCGTAGTTTTACTGTGGTATTTGTAGTATAAGCACACTAACCACTAGCTTACTATGGTTTTACCACTGTAACCGTAGTTTTACTGTGGTATTTGTAGTATAAGCACACTAACCACTAGCTTACTATGGTTTTACCACTGTAACCGTAGTTTTACTGTGGTATTTGTAGTATAAGCACACTAACCACAAAGCTTACTATGGTTTTACCACTGTAACCGTAGTTTTACTGTGGTATTTGTAGTAGGCTATAAGCACACTAACCACAAAGCTTACTATGGTTTTACCACTGTAACTGTAGTTTTACTGTGGTATTTGTAGTATAAGCACACTAACCACAAAGCTTACTATGGTTTTACCACTGTAACTTTAGTTTTACTGTGGTATTTGTAGTATAAGCACACTAACCACTAGCTTACTATGGTTTTACCACTGTAACTGTAGTTTTACTGTGGTATTTGTAGTATAAGCACACTAACCACTAGCTTACTATGGTTTTACCACTGTAACTGTAGTTTTACTGTGGTATTTGTAGTATAAGCACACTAACCACAAAGCTTACTATGGTTTTACCACTGTAACTGTAGTTTTACTGTGGTATTTGTAGTATAAGCACACTAACCACTAGCTTACTATGGTTTTACCACTGTAACTGTAGTTTTACTGTGGTATTTGTAGTATAAGCACACTAACCACAAAGCTTACTATGGTTTTACCACTGTAACTTTAGTTTTACTGTGGTATTTGTAGTATAAGCACACTAACCACTAGCTTACTATGGTTTTACCACTGTAACTGTAGTTTTACTGTGGTATTTGTAGTATAAGCACACTAACCACTAGCTTACTATGGTTTTACCACTGTAACTGTAGTTTTACTGTGGTATTTGTAGTATAAGCACACTAACCACAAAGCTTACTATGGTTTTACCACTGTAACTGTAGTTTTACTGTGGTATTTGTAGGATATGCACACTAACCACAAAGCTTACTATGGTTTTTTGATTTTACGGTATACTATTTGTAAAGCACAGTAACCACAATGCTTACCACACTTTTAAAAAGTTTTTGTGAAGTAATTGTAATTCAGTATTTTTTTTTTCTGTCTTGCAGTTATGTCAGATCACCTACTCCAGGAGCTCTTTTAAGTAGGGATGCACCGATACGAATCGGCCGATCATGCTTGCGCGTTTTGTCAGTAAAGTCGGTTCTGTAATCAGCGGTAAATGCCATCAGGTGCGTGATTTCACGTTGAGCCGTATATACTACACACAGCCGTTGTTCACTGACGAGCTGCGCACATTCACACTGATAATGAACATTGATTTGCTCGTCGGTAAACAACGGCTGTGTGTAGTATATACGGCTCAACGTGAAATCACGCACCTGATGGCATTTACCGCTGATTACAGAACCGGCTTTACTGACAAAACGCGCAAGCATGATCGGCCGATTCGTATCGGTGCATCCCTACTTTTAAGAAGCCATCTCTGGTAAAAGCCATCACTGTATGAACTGTAATCCATAATTAATCTACACATAGTTTTGCTCTCTCTCTTTCTGTGATTTATCATGACATTTTTAAAATCTCATAATTTTGACCAATTCTGTCAGAAAGCTGCTAGAATTAACAGGGAACTTGAACTCAAAGCTCCCAATGCTGATCTTGAAGAAGCTGTCAAAGAGGCTAAACAAGTCCTTCAATGATTCAATCTTTCACAGTAATGTTGAAGACATTTAGCCATAACTGATTTGCTTTAATCAACGCATCCTTATTTTAGGTGTTAATAATGACTTTCCTTACAGTCCTTCCTCTCAAATATTTTGGTCACAGATTTTGTTTAGCACATTGTCTCAACATGTGTGTATTTCTCTTTGTTTCAGGGTAAAGGGAAGACCAAAGGAAGGCCTGTCATGGGATTTGAATTGGGCCATGTTGTGCATTTATGGAAAAGACCAAAAGCAAAGGCAAACATTCCAATGGTATGTCAATGTTGGTCTGAGCACCATGACTGAACTGTACTGCAATATCATATATCAATATATATATATGATATTGTACAAGTGTACTCAAACAAAATTCTCAGATTTTTCACTTTTACTTCTGTCATTGGCCATTGCCTCAACTCTCATGTTAATTGTGTCCATTGTAAGTAGTCAGAGTGTTTATACCAATCCAGTTCATATTAAGTCCATTGTATTCTCTCTATATTAACCTTTACAAATTGGCACTGCCTCTTCCTGTTCTAACAGTACATGATATCTGCCCACACCTCAGAGGCTCAGAGCCTTTTTCTATGTTGATTTTTATTTAACACATCTGTATAAGAAGCACAAGTCTGGAAATGCTAGTTTATCTTGTCACAAATCAGATCATTGGTAAATTTGGCCAAATCAGATTGCTTAAAGCGGTTCATACCAAGAGCAAGAACAACAATAAGAACTATTTTAGCATCCACACCAACGGACGATAGCGTTCTGTTTACACGCTACAGTCATCTGCCATCTGTTGTCAATGTTTTTGTTGTTCATCATGTGATAAATTCTCTTTCTTCCTGTCTTGCAGGATTTCTCACAGACTACTTCTGTATATACATATACAGTGATAGTGACAGGAGTGACCACAGTAGAGATGGGAGTGTTGACTGTAGAGGAGAAAGTTAAATAATAATATTTTATGGGACATTCATATTTGTACTTAACTAGCACACTGTAAATACTGTTACATTTCTATTCCTTAAATTTATTTGTCTTTTACTATACTAAGTGCCTTTTTATTTTATTTATTTTATACATTTATTTATTTCATAATTTTACTATGTTTAATATGTTTATCTGTGCTGCTTTCTTGTTTTATTGCTGCTGGTCTTTTTGAGCTACCAAACAAATTTCGTTGTATAACTACAATGACAATAACGTATCTTTATCTTTATCTTTATCTTTATCTTTATCTTTATCTTTTAATTGTTATTAACCAATAATTTGTCTTGCATTTAGTCACAATAGAAGCAAACAACAATTACAGGAGAGATATATTTTTAAAGGTAATAATTGTAAAATATTGAAGTATTGTTCTAATCATTTTTTTTGGCCTATTAGTTTGTTAAACATAAGCATTGAATATTATCTGGCATCTTAACGTTTTCTGTAAACAAATTCTCTTTTTATTTTTGAATATTAGACAATCTTTTTAAGGGGTTTTCTATTGCCTATTTTTTTAATTACCTCTATGCAAATGCATTTCAAATACAATCAACTACTTGTTTTGTCTTTTTTTTTTTTTTTTTTTCGTAATGGCACAAACTGGAGAGAGAGAATGCTGTTCTGGGCACTGTTTATCTGTGAAAAGTTTGATGTCAATAAACATTGGGAAATGACTACAAAATGTGTGATTCATTATTTTATTCTTATAGTTCATCTGTCAGGTCTAAGAATTGCAATTTTGTAAGGTCCATTTCCAGGAAGCAGAAGTGATTAATTGTTTACCCTTAATACACTGTAAATGTTACAAAAGCTAAATTAAACAGTAGGAAAAAGCTTCATGTTTAAATAATCATTAGAGGTGCATGTTTTTTTGTTTTGAAAGCAAATTAAATATTTTGAATTATTGTTCACAGCAATTTATATCTAAGTTTTGAGTTTAAATATTGTACATACATTTATATTAGTGTGAACATAATTTGATAATTTTAATGGGAACCATTATGCCCTTATTTAAACAAATAAAAATTATCCCAGTAATCAAATCTATTGCTGCATCAAGTTAACCAAACTATCCAATCTGTTGTTCCAGTTTTATGTTGAGTGGGGACAAATAAATATTTAACTGAATATTTGTATTTGCCACAAGAACCCGGAAGAACCTGTTATAAATGACCATATGTGGACAAGTAAGTGAGACGACTTACTTGTTGCCATTTGGAACTCGCTGTGATTGGACTATCTTTTAATCCAAATGAAAAACAACGCTTAATGTTGCAAAGTCCGTGTTGCTCTTATTATTACATCAGTAATACCTTCAGTTAACAACGAAGTGTTGCTATGTTGTGAGAACTTCCTAATTTACAGAGATCCTAACCCTAACCCTAAGCAGATCTTAAACTACAAATAACAGCGCCATTTTTTTCGTGTTCTATAGATAGAATGGAAGAGGTTTGTGGGTAATGTAGTTTAAAATGTTTAATATTAAAATAGTGGAAAATGCAATCTTTTTTGAACAAAGGTTTATCTAAACATGTTCATTGTGTAAATATCTATGACATATTTAAGAGGCAGGCTGAAATTTGTTTTTTTTCTAAGATCACTTTTTAAAACACCTTTATACCACATTTCCATGTATGTTTGAAAACTGTGTCCAACATTATGTAATTAACATAGCATAAGTAGTTGTCCTGCCAATTTTCTCTTTGACATTATAATCAGACACTGATTTACAGCCATTTGAAATGTTCATTTTTTTGCTCTTCCATGGGACTCTACTGGGCCCCTGGAGATGGAAGGGCAGTAAAAACACACAAATCTATTCTCATCATGGACAACACACTGTGCTGAGTCACATTTTTTAGATTGTCTTTTCAACAATTTGCCAATATGTAAGTTGCAAGTCATAGTTATCTTAGAATAAGAATAGACATTTCCTATTTGAATTGCGCTCCATTTATTTCATTAGATCAGGAGCAAGAACACAGTGATGACAGGAAATTAAGACACCAGTTTAAACAACCAATACATATTGTGACACTTCTTTGTACTATTACACAATGTCAGTGTGTCATTCAGTAAGAAAAGGTACAGACAGTGTGGTTTATGCAAAAGCCATACAATTCATTCAATGCAAAGGATCATAATATAAAAGACATCATTTGTATCTTTGTCAAATATTCCTCATCTTTGTCCTTTGTCCATCTTTGCAAAACATCAGTAATGTGCATGCTCATCTTATTTATTATACAGTACAGGATTTGTGTTGATCTTTCCCTGGTCCATCACCCTCAGCTGTGCATAAAGTGCCTGTAGCAATATAGTCGCAGTCTCTTCTAATGAATCTTTCAGCCTTCCCTTCATGTAATGAAGGTCATTAATATGACCAAATGTCACATCTTAATTAAAACACTCATGGTAATTATGTGTATTGTTAACTAAACTAAATGGTGTATTTACCAAACACCATTCCTAATAAAGAATATTTACCATACGTTATTATCCAATACTTTGTGCAATACATCACTAAGACAGATACAGTAACATATTAAGACAAATGATATTCAAGAGAAATAAAAATGTGTTATGTTAAAACCATGTTATTTTAACCAGATGAAGCCTCCCAAATGCATGCATGGTTAAATGTCTTCAGCATCATAGAATCACATTCAGTTTCCTGCTCATCATCAGAGCTCTCTTGGTTTTCTTCCTCTTGCTTATCCATATCCCTATCTTAATAATCCCCTTCCGTGTCATGAACAATTTCGGTTGTTATTCATCACACTACAGTACAACTGACGGACAAAAGACATGTGACCAATTCAAATCATATCACTTTATTTTCACAATACCATGATCACAAGTGTACAGGCGGTGACATTTTTTTGTGCAAACTGCAGCATGACAGTAAAGACAACAAATGTTCAATATATAGGCAACACACATATAAGGGACTCAATACAGGTAGAGAACAATATGGTAAATAGTATGCTATACAGAGATCATGAAATTAAAACAATCACAGTACGCATACCTTTGCAGCGCAGTGTGGAATGAATTAGTGCAAACAGAATGTCATGGTGCAGAATAATAGTGAGTTAGAGTCCAGACAGTGCATCTATTAGAGTGCTGTGCATATGAGCTTGATGTGCTGTGTATTGTTTCTGGTACAAGTTCAGTGCAGTCTAATTGCCTGTGGAAAAATGTGTCTGCTGGTGCAGGTTCTGCAATAACTTCTGCCTGATGGTAACGATGAGAGTAATCCATGGCTCTGGTGGCTGGAGTCTCTGATGGTCCTCTGTGCTTTCCTCACACACCAACTGATGTAAATATCCTGGAGGGACATAACATGTATTTAGGGTGTTGTAAATCAATAAACAATATATATTTTTATTTTTAATTGTTGCATTGGACTTACCATTGATTCTTGTTGGAGATATGGGCCAAAAGGATCCCTTCACAACTATTTTGCAGTTGTTCAGTTGAAACAACTGAGTAAACAGTGAAGTTTACTTTTATGGACCGTAACATCTGAGCTGTCACAGTAGAGTTGTTCAGGAATGCAGTCTTCATCGCAGTTAACTGGTGGTTTCAGGCTGCAATGATGCATCTGGTGGCCATTGAATTGATATCGTCAACTGCCTTCATCCTCCTTCAAACAAACAGACAAAACAATAAGTCAACAATATTTCCAGAGAAATAGTGTTGATGAATAGGTGCAGGTGTCAGTACTCACCATATTTGGCCAATCCTGCCCAAATTCCAGATAATGGAATTGGAGATGATAGCACAGTTGATATGCCAATTCTAGGAGCTATAAAAAAAGAAGTGCATGTGAAAATGGTAACTGCTGTCTTTTGAGAGATTAACATCAATTGCTATACCCCATATAACCCTAACCCATGTAACTACATTGCTTGATGTATTGCATACATACATACCAGTGGAAATGTGCAACTTTTCAGCTCTGTGTTTGGGCACAAGAAGACCATGTTCATTCCTCATTCATCAGGACTGGCTTGCTGGGACTGATTTTCTTTGCATTTTTTGGTCTTCAGCTTTAAAACAATACAATATTTATTGACCCAATTTTTAATTATTATTGTTGTTTAAACATAAATTAAGCAGTTATAATTATATACTTCAAGCTCAAGTTCCCTGGCAACTCTAGCAGGCTCCTGAGTTCATCTGTATACATTTCTATTCAGAGTCTGAGAAAAGGCCATCTTGCAAACTCTAAGCTTCTATTTTTCAACAGAGCACAAAATAATGTGTTAAGTGAGGGAGTAAAGAAATAAGATGAAGAGAAATAGGCAGAATTGTGTAAGTTTAACAAAATGAGAAGAAAGCAGCATTAGAAAAAAAAAACAATTATTTAACAGCAAACTAAAATGAAATATAATTACCTGCTGATGGTTTTGTTGTAAGCAGTTTAAAGGCCTCTTCACACCAAGGATGAGTCCACACCACAGCTATTTGACATAAAATGACACAGAAACAATATGGTTGGAATCTCTTTCAGAACAGATTTTTCCAGATTCCAAAACATTGACAGCCAATCAAAATCCACCACACTATAAATAGCCTGAGCATTTAAATGCAGACAACATAACTGCAGCACACGCTTATAATAAAAAAAAAAAAAAAAAAAAAATGTTATTTTCTGTTAGTGTGTTAGTCATTATAATTCTTGCTCTTGGTGTGAACAGCTTTAAGTGACCTGATTTGGCCAAATTAACTGAAGGTCTGATTTCTCACATGACAAGTTAGAGATAGGAGTGAGTGTTGACTAGAAGAGAAAAAAATAAAATAAAAATCAGTAGACATGCAAGGCTTGGTAAATTGTATTAGTTATTAATATTTCGACATGACACTTTGTTGGTTGTTCTTTCTGATGGGGCTGTAGGGTATGTAAAGATGCTGCACAATTTAACTACAGTACAGTTCAGTCAAGGTGCTCAGACCAACATTGACATACCATTGGAATGTTTGCCTTTGCTTTTGGTCTTTTCCATATATGCACAACATGGCCCAATTCAAATCCCATGACAGGCCTTCCTTTGGTCTTCCCTTTACCCTGAAACAAAGAGAAATACACACATGTTGAGACAATGTGCTAAACAAAATCTGTGACCAAAATATTTGAGAGGAAGGACTGTAAGGAAAGTTATTATTAACACCTAAAATAAGGATGCGTTGATTAAAGCAAATCAGTTATAGCTAAATGTCTTCAACATTACTGTGAAAGATTGAATCATTGAAGGACTTGTTTAGCCTCTTTGACAGCTTCTTCAAGATCAGCATTGGGAGCTTTGAGTTCAAGTTCCCTGTTAATTCTAGCAGCTTTCTGACAGAATTGGTCAAAATTATGAGATTTTAAAAATGTCATGATAAATCACAGAAAGAGAGAGAGCAAAACTATGTGTAGATTAATTATGGATTACAGTTCATACAGTGATGGCTTTTACCAGAGATGGCTTCTTAAAAGTAGGGATGCACCGATACGAATCGGCCGATCATGCTTGCGCGTTTTGTCAGTAAAGCCGGTTCTGTAATCAGCGGTAAATGCCATCAGGTGCGTGATTTCACGTTGAGCCGTATATACTACACACAGCCGTTGTTTACCGACGAGCTGCGCAAATCAATGTTCATTATCAGTGTGAATGTGCGCAGCTCGTCAGTGAACAACGGCTGTGTGTAGTATATACGGCTCAACGTGAAATCACGCACCTGATGGCATTTACCGCTGATTACAGAACCGGCTTTACTGACAAAACGCGCAAGTGATCGGCCGATTCGTATCGGTGCATCCCTACTTAAAAGAGCTCCTGGAGTAGGTGATCTGACATAACTGCAAGACAGAAAAAAAAAATACTGAATTACAATTACTTCACAAAAACTTTTTATAAGTGTGGTAAGCATTGTGGTTACTGTGCTTTACAAATAGTATACCGTAAAATCAAAAAACCATAGTAAGCTTTGTGGTTAGTGTGCATATCCTACAAATACCACAGTAAAACTACAGTTACAGTGGTAAAACCATAGTAAGCTTTGTGGTTAGTGTGCTTATACTACAAATACCACAGTAAAACTACAGTTACAGTGGTAAAACCATAGTAAGCTTTGTGGTTAGTGTGCTTATACTACAAATACCACAGTAAAACTACAGTTACAGTGGTAAAACCATAGTAAGCTAGTGGTTAGTGTGCTTATACTACAAATACCACAGTAAAACTACAGTTACAGTGGTAAAACCATAGTAAGCTTTGTGGTTAGTGTGCTTATACTACAAATACCACAGTAAAACTACAGTTACAGTGGTAAAACCATAGTAAGCTAGTGGTTAGTGTGCATATACTACAAATACCACAGTAAAACTACAGTTACAGTGGTAAAACCATAGTAAGCTAGTGGTTAGTGTGCTTATACTACAAATACCACAGTAAGACTACAGTTACAGTGGTAAAACCATAGTAAGCTAGTGGTTAGTGTGCATATACTACAAATACCACAGTAAAACTACAGTTACAGTGGTAAAACCATAGTAAGCTAGTGGTTAGTGTGCTTATACTACAAATACCACAGTAAGACTACAGTTACAGTGGTAAAACCATAGTAAGCTAGTGGTTAGTGTGCTTATACTACAAATACCACAGTAAAACTACGGTTACAGTGGTAAAACCATAGTAAGCTAGTGGTTAGTGTGCTTATACTACAAATACCACAGTGAAACTACGGTTACAGTGGTAAAACCATAGTAAGCTTTGTGGTTAGTGTGCTTATACTACAAATACCACAGTAAAACTACGGTTACAGTGGTAAAACCATAGTAAGCTTTGTGGTTAGTGTGCTTATAGCCTACTACAAATACCACAGTAAAACTACGGTTACAGTGGTAAAACCATAGTAAGCTAGTGGTTAGTGTGCTTATACTACAGATACCACAGTAAAACTACGGTTACAGTGGTAAAACCATAGTAAGCTAGTGGTTAGTGTGCTTATACTACAAATACCACAGTAAGACTACAGTTACAGTGGTAAAACCATAGTAAGCTAGTGGTTAGTGTGCATTTACATGACATTGTCGAGCAACAGTGAACGTTACTATGGTAAAATATGGTAAATGTGCGGACTTTTTACATGATACGCGATACTAGGCTGGTTGATTTGTAGAGCTGATTTCAGCCACGTGAATATGATTAAAAACAGTTTTATTTATGTATCGATTTCAAACTGCACGAGTTAGAAGTTAGCTTCGGCTAATCTCAATCGTAGGCTAATTTAGCAGCCGCGCTAACTGTTCCACTAAGCTTCCGTTTTAACACATGACCCCATGCAAGTGATGCAGAAACAGTGAAATAATTAAAATAATGAAAAGATTGTTGCGGTCACTTACCTGCTTGAAGGTGTACACCACGTATCAGGTGAACTGGTCGAACTGAGCCTCGCTGGTGACGTAATTGCCGTAGAAGATTCTGCGTGGTATTTGTACGCAACTGCTCTCATCTGGATGCCTAACCCCCTTTCGTCAAAATCCAAAGATGAGGGATTTGCATTCAAATCTATCGGATGACCCTCTACGGTGCCACGCGACGAAGAGGGGGTACCCTCAACGTCAGCTTATGGGCGTGAGGGGAAAATGACCAAACGGCAGTATGTGACGAATAGGGGTGAGACCGTGTTGAATAATCAGTACTTTTGAAGAGAGTTACTTGCTGCCATAATAAAGTAACAATATAACCTGCAGAAAGAGGTAATTAATTTAATTTTCAATGGCTTGATTTACAAGATCCTATAAGTAAATTTGAAATTGTTTGTGTTCCCCTCTGCTATGTCAGGAGATTTTTAGTTTGCCCATACGCACATTAGCATGCCCATGCATAAGCAAATACCTTCCTGTTTGCTTTGAAAGCTTGAAAAATGCCACCCTAGCAAAATCATTAGCAACCAATGTGTGTGAGCATGAGAGTGCATTTATGTGTGTTTGCTTAATTAATACTACAGAGATCCCAGCGCTGGTCAGAGCCTTTTTAGCATTTTTGTAAAGTTGTGCACCACATCACATTATTATTGTTTGCATGCTGCTGAATTCTTAAGAATTTAACTCTCTAGAATACTGCAATAAGCAAGTTGCGTTTGAGTTTGTTAATTAAGAGTTTTTCTTGTCTGTTTGATACCATATTAAACACCAAAGCTACAAGCAAAAGGTGAAGAGAGAGAAAAATACTTTAATTTGCTTTTAGGACCTTGCCAATGCGTTATCACCAAAATTAATGTAGGAATAAATAAATGTAAAAATGTTTTCACTATACATGCAGCAACAAATGAAAGATGCTAATCACAACACATATAAGTTATGCACTTAATGTAAACAGACAGCTTTTACAGTCTTCTAGCTATGCTATATGGTGTCAGTAAATATCAGAAACCATTAAAACAAAACATCTGTCTATCCCCAATTTGGCCACATGTTTGCAAAGGATGTGATCGTGATAAGAGTCTGAAGCCAGTATCAGCATACAGATCACACGCTCTGACAAGTTGATGCAGTTCACAACTGTTTTGAAGTCTGGTAAAAGCACATGCCAAAACTGTACTTCCACTAGACAGATGGAGAGTTTGAGAATTTAGCATTTCATTTGATACAGTGTGGAACGTTAATCATGGAAATTCTTTGATGTTGAGTGATGTTTTGAATGCATTTTTGCTGATACAAATTTTCTACAGTTATGCCCGACATTAGAAGGATGTAAAATTACATAATAAGTCTTGATTTCAAAGAAATCCAATGAAATTTAGTGAGATGAATACTTAAAACAAAAATAAACAGTATTTGCCAGTGGGGCAAGAAAAATATTCTTAGTTTCTTCTTGTTTGAAGCAAAAAAATAAGACTGAATATATTACGGCATTTTCCTGCTCAAGTAAATTTATCTTGTTTTAATGATTTCCAAAATACTAAGTAAGAGATTTATTTTTTGCAGTGCATGGCATGGTAAATGTACATCGATCCATTTTCCAAACCACTTCTTCTGTCTTCTGTAGGGTTGCAGGACTAGCAAATGTATCTTTTGTTAATACTATCAGAATTATGACAGATTTTATTGGTCTTCCGTTTCATAGAACATATTTTCTGCTTTAAATGTGATTAAAAGACATGTTACTAATGTATCCTTGAATGTCAATGGTTGTTGGAATCTAATTAAGAGATATTGTATAATCTCAAAAAGTAGATGCAGCTTTTCTCCAGGCAATCAACAAGAAAGGAAGCCCTTAAACTTAAAAGAGTGGAGTAGGAAATGTTTTTCATAGCTCATTGATGAGTCAATAATAATAATAGGGTTGTTTTAATTAACATTTTTGAAGTAACACAAAAAAATAAAAATGGTAGGGTAATCTTGGAAGCATTAATTAATGCACTCAACTAGGTGAATCCAGACTTTTCTGTATGACATGCATTTTGTGGACTGTTTCTTGGGGCCTCTTATTATCAACCACCCAGCCATCCATTCATTCACATTATTCAGATCGTTATACCAATTTTTTTACATTCAGAACTGCAAAACATCAAACTAATCTGGCAACCATGCCTATGATTCCCATCTCCACTTAACCCCCTCAAAAATAATAAAAACAATAATACAAAAAATAACATTAATCTTGAAAGGAGAACCTATCAGGACATCATTAAATCCATCTCCAATGTTCTCCAAGACCATCTTGCAGTTTCACAAATCTGATCTCCCTCATAAATCTAACAATTCTTTTTCCATTTATCCGGCCCTTATGACCTAATCAGAGTGTAATTATGAATTTGAAAATAGAGCAATGGGAATAAAGTTGGTAATAAGCCTGATTAACATTTTGACAGTGGCCTGTGATAGCAATGTTGGAGCATCCCCATTCGTCATGGATAACTCAATCATCTTCTTTATGTGTTGAGAAAATTGAGTCATTTGCATATATACCAGCTTCAATTTGCTCAAATAGATCATTTCCAGTTGCTCTTCTGGTTGTCTCTTTGGAAGCAGGTCCCTCAGTGTATATTTGAGGTTAGGTGTAATAGTTATTGTGGAGAACATCTAATATGATTAACATCAGCCTGCATCCTTGGATATGTAAATACACAATCTCTGTTTCATTTCAGCTGGACATAACTTAAACCCAGCTGAATTGTATCTAAAAATGAACTAAGATTAAATGCTATCAAAACATGTGGTTGCAATGGAGCAAAACACGATATTGACCACCCAAATGTTAGTATACAAAGTAGACTATATTGTATACTAGTAAGACTGTATACTAGTAGGCTAATATTCCATGTTGAACACAGCCCATGTTCACAGCAAAGCAGTAACCATAGATAGTATGTTTAAAAATGCCTATATTCGGGTTGTGAGCATCCACAAGATGTCCTTCACGACTTTCTGGCTCTACATGAAGGTTATCGTCCACTCGCTGCTGCTCAAGTGTGAAAAATATGTATTTAGATATACTGGAAGTGTGAAGTGGGTCACTGCTCTTCATGCCTGGCCCAGGTCTGGCGATTAGTTAGGACTGCCTTTCTCTGGGGTCCTTGGATGGTAATGAATGTTTCTTCATGCTTGCCACTCCATGTGGTGACATTCGTGTCATTTGATCACTCTTCTGCTCATCCTCAGTGCTGGTGTGCTCAAGCAGAAAACCTGGGCACATTTTAGCTCTTTCATTATGCTATGTGATGAGAAAAAAAAAAAAAAACACAGGAAAGGTTATGGACAATGTGCTTTTCTGCACGATTTGCAGTATGAAACCGATTCTGTGAGAATTTCTGGAAATGTGGAAATTTACAGCGCTGAATCGTTCAGGGGAAAAAAAACATCTGCATCCTAGACCAGTACTGTCAGTATTTGGACCTGTTTTGTTGTGTTTTCTCCCCTTATTTGGTCATGTTCCTGTTCTTATTTAGTCATTCTATTCACCTGTGTTCCCCTGATTACCCCATGTATTTAAGTTCCAGTCTGTGCATTCTTCTTTTGTTGAGTCTACTTTGTGACTTATGTGTGTCTGCTCCTGTTCCTGATTTGGATTACCCCTTGCGTTGCACTTATTAAAGACTGTTAATGCTACTCTGCATTTCTGTCATCCTTCTGGCACAGTACCTTAAAAGCCAACTGACTATCAGTTTAATCGATGTGTTTCCCCTCCATTTTTGTTTCCGTGTTTTATTCAGTGTTTTATGTTTCTGTTGTGTTCCCCTTATGGATGCCCTTGCCCACCTGGAATACCTCCTCCTCCTGCTGGGAAAAAGATAGCTCGAGGACCATACCAGACTTGGTCCTCGCTAAAATCACCAGATACCCGGACTGCGCGTTCTACGATGGCAGCTTGAACCCCGTGTGCAGAGTGCAGTTGTCCAAAGATGGCCCTCAAGCGGATTTCGCCACCGTCGTGGAGTGGACACTGGCGAGAAACAGATTGCCTCTCACCATCTGTCCCGTGGCTGATCTTGCCAGTTCCACTCCTGACCCAGAGCCCAACCCACCATCTCCCTGCTGCGCAGAGCAGAAGCCGTGTAACATCAGACGAGGTGCGAGAACCGACTGAGATCGAAGTGAGATTGAATAGAGAAGCTCCGCCCACTGCACCATGGCTGAGGGTAAGCTATTGATGGATATGGGACTATTGAGGGGGTGTTCAATATGGACTTGCTCCCTCTCCTCCCTACTTCGTCTGAGCAGTCTGCAACTCCCATTCCTGAGTCCAATCCAGAGAGGGGTTTGGTTCCTGAGTCCAGCTCAGAGAGGGCTCCCGTGCCAGAGTTCAGCCCAGGGGGAGCTCCCGTTTATGAGTCCTGCCAAAAGAGGGCTGCTTTCCCCAAAGGCAGTCTCAAAAGCCCGGAGGCTGACAAATGCCTGTACTCCCACCTGCACCTGCCTCCTCCTCCTCTGTCATCTGGCAGCCCCTCTGCTCACCCTCAGCCCACCATCTGTGCGGTGGGCTCAACGCGGGTCTGTCAGTCTCCATCGGCGTCGTAGCTGAAGGATCCCCTGTCTCCGCCTGCAGCCTCAGAGTCTAGGACACTGCCTCAGCCCATTGGCCCAGCGGTTCCACCATGGCTTTTAGCTCCCTCCTCTCCGCTGTGGCCCGCCTTGGTCTGTCGTTGACCATCCTGCGCCTCAGAACTTCACTCCTCCGGCTCCGTCAGGCTTCTCTATCCCTTCGGCTCCACCTGGTTTCTCTATCACTCCGGCTCCACCGCAGCCTTTCGGATCCACACCTCCATGTCGGTCACTGGAGCCATTAGTTCCACCTCAGCCCTCCAGATCCTCCTCGTCTCCTTGGCTCATCGCCACCTGCTCTGCCGCTAATGGTCGGCCCATCCTCCACCATGGTTCCTCCCTCCGTCGGCACCACCATGGGTTGCCATTATGGCTGTGGCCTAGGTCCCGCCTGGCTCCTCCTGCTCCAAGTCCCTCCTGTACTGGCTCCTCCTTTCTCTTCCCTGGCTTCTCTCTCCATCAGCCGGCCCCCTCCAAGGTATCTGTCCTCCTCCCAAACCTCATTCCAAGTTCTCACCCATCGCTTCTTCTGTTGTTTCTATGGCATGAGGACACGCTTTCCAGGAGGGGGGCGATATGTCAGGTCAGGATTATGGACCTGTTTTGTTGTGTTTTCACCCCGGTTTCTGTCTATCGTCGATTAGTTTAGTTCCTGTGTGCACTTATTTGTTCATGTTCATGTTACAGTTCTTGTTTAGTCATTCTGTTCACCTGTGTTCCCCTGATTACCCTATGTATTTAAGTTCCAGTCTGTGCATTTCTCCTTTATTGGGTCTACTTTGTGATTTATGTGTGTCTGCTCCTGATTTGAACAGTACTGTTACAAATACAGATTAGTGGCACCCAAGGAGGTCCAATAAAATTGACCTATTTCCCAAATGTATGCTTTTTGCACCCATAATGGTGTAGTTTCAGCAGCAGCCCATGCATGCTAACCAAAACTGGTGCCCCTAGTGTGTGTGTGTGTGTATATATATATATATATATATATATATATTGCTTATATGTTAACTTTCTGTCGTAGCACACTGACAAATAATTAGAAAGACAAAGCTGTTTTACAAAGTTTCATTTACAGAATGCAACCGTGACAGGGCTGGACTGGTAATCTGGCATACCGGGCAAATGCCCGGTGGGCCGACGCACTTGGGGGCTGGTCGATATAATATGATTTTTTTTAATTGGCCAACGACCGGCCCAAAAAGCAGGGACAGCGGCCCATTGGTTCATTTTCCATACTGACACTGGGCTGGCCTAATCACAGTGTTTCCCCTACCATTAGCTTAGGGGGCAGCCCGCCCCCCCCAACGGCACCCCCGCCCCCCTTGACCGTCAAGTTCATTTTATTTTCGATATAACGCCAGATCACAATAGAAGTCATTTAAGTCATTTCATCTTTCCTATAGAACAGGTCTATGCATTGTTCTTTTATTAAACAAACTAAATTGCCTTATGTTATTTATCTTATTTACATGAAGGCATGTCATTTCTGTCTGTCCGTGAAAACACTGATGGGATCGCGGACTCCATTCATAAAAACGGAATTTACTATAGCGCGGAATGCTACGGAATTCGTTTATTTTTGGATTAATAAATCAAGTTGGTCTGTCACTTAATTCAAATCGCGATATGGACTAGTGTCTGTGAAAACTGAAATGCAAAAAGACCGTTTTAATATGAATCCTGCATGTTCTGTTTGCCTCTGTATGTATGAATGGCAGATGAATGGCGTTTTTTTTTTTCCTACACGCATACTGAAGCACGCGTGACGCTCCCGCTAATTTTTAGTATTTGCATCTCACATGAACAGATAAACTCAATCTCCAAAGCTGACTTTAGTGATGGGTCGTTCTTGAACGATTCATTCATTTTGAACAAATTTTTAATGTGACTCGAGAAGAACGAGTCGTCTCCGGGGAGATTCGTTCAGTCGACTATAAACGACTATAACTATAAACGAACGACTCAAACCCGAAAGACTCGAGAGATGAACTAATCAATTCTGTTTCCGGCTCAGACAGCATAGGTTAAGCGTATGGGGCTATCACGTGATGAACGAACGACTCAAACCCGAAAGACTCGAGAGATGAACTAATCAATTCTGTTTCCGGCTCAGGCAGCATAGGTAAAACGTATGGGGCTGTCACGTGATGAACGAACGACTCAAACCCGGACAGATAGAGGTGAGGGAGCTATAATCATGAAGACCCAGGTAAACAATGAATTAATATTTTCTGTTTCTAATAGCATTATAGTTTTGTCTTGTTTGTAGTGTGATCAACGTTTGTATAAGCAGTACATGTGTTATGGAAGTAACACGTAGCTTTTTAATTATATTTTGGTAAATGAACGAAATAACTCGAAAAAAGATTCGTTCATTTTGCTGAACGAGACTCAAAGATCCGAGTTGGTAAAATGATCCGAACTTCCCATCACTACTTTGAGTGTCACTTTTACCGTTTCATTTGAGAAAACTAGTATCATATCATACTGTACACACAGAAACTTCACAGCAACCTGTCAAAATAAAAGCACGGTTTAAAATGAAACAGAACAATATTAGTCTTGTATTACTTTTGTACAGTAAAACGTAGATGTTCATATATTCCTATTTAAATAATTTGCATAAAACAATGTATATATGATAAAAAATAAATATTACAACAAGGTTAACCACTTAATTGTAGAAAAAATACTACAATTATTTTTTAAACGTTTTAAACTGAATATAATTTTTTCTTCCATGTATTGATTTTAACAGTAAACCTCTGTTTGTTTGCCAAAAATTAAAATGGTTTATTTTTCATTTGATTAAAAATAAATAAATGTTTATGCTTTCATTTGATTGTCAGAAAAATGAAAACACACAAGAATTTCTATTAAAAAAAAAAGCAACAGATTGTTAAGAGTGTTGGACTTATTATTTATTTGGACTTATTTGGACTTCACTGAAATAAATGTTTTCATTATTACACAAAGTAGGCTGAAGTACAGGGGAAAAAAGTAACGTTGGCTACTTACTAAGTATAAAATATGTGCAACCATCTCTCTACATTGTTATATATTAAAGATACTTGTATGATACTTCGTCACCTTAGAATTATAAGGTTCTATCTGCGTTCCGAGTGGTTTTGAGATATTGAGCTTCAAAGTTTTTGCATTCTATATAGCAAAAATTATATGGGGAACAAGTCTCTTTCCTACATGAGAATGACAGAGACCCTAAATGTATTCTAAATGTACAATATCAAAATCCTCTCAGATTTTTAAATGGGGATTTTGGGAACAGGTCAAATGCAGATAGAACCTTCTAATTCTAAAAAGTCGTTTTCTGCTTGGAATTATAAGGTTCTATCTTGCAAAACATTAATTAAAGCAACAATTTTCAAGAAATAAAAGTAGTTTACTTACAATTTGTTTTAAAAAATAAATTACTGTTGTAACAATGTGTCAACATGTATGAGAATTTAATGCTTTAATGCTTTCTTCATCACATTTATTTAATAGGACAAATATTTTTTCCTTGTTAAAAGGCAGTGCTGAATATTTTGTCCAGAGCAGATGTTAATTTTATAATTATAGTGGGTAATTAAAGACATTATTGCAGAAACAGTTAAAAAAAATCAGCTACTCTAATCCATCTGACCAGGACTTTATTCCACAAAAAGCCATATTCAACCATATTCGCAAAACTATCGTTTTCAACATCTTTAATAACAACAGTTTGATCGCTATTGATCACATTCAACATCAAATGACAGTGACACTTATATTTCATTAAGTATACTTTACATTATGCAATTGCTCTGCAGTAAAGCCATTCAAGCCAGTTGCAGATACTATTATTTGTTTTATGCCGGTAATGTATATAATGCCGGTAGCGGTAATAATAAATAACGCCATCATTATGTTTTAAACACTGCCACTTTGAGGAATAAATGTGAATTGCACTCATTGATTCTACAGACGTGCAATTGTTGTTTTACGTTTAATCTTTCCTGCTGTTATGGAACAGTCCAGTGACATGACAAAGAAAGTTGATCCTGATTGGTCCTCTTGTTTGCATTCGAAGTGCTGATTGGCTCACAGATAGAACCTTATAGAACCAAGTTATAGTTCGACTCTGCAGATAGAACCTTTTTCTTTTCTAAATAAAAAGTCCTAAAATGTACACAACTTTTTAAAAAACCATCACATAATGTAAATAAGTTGTCACAGAATAAGAATATGTGAATAACTCAATTTTGACAAAAATGTCAGATAGAACCTTATAATTCTAAGGCGACGACTTGTACTGCCACCTTTGATCACCACCAGGGAGTAAAGAGAGAGTGAGTACACTGGTCCATGGCACTTAGTTCTCAGCTTTGTAGGGGTTTTTGGGAATGGAACAGTAGATATGCATATCTATAGGGACCGCAAGGATGGTGTACTTGTTGGTTGTGTCCGACCGATTGTGGTGGGCCGGTTTGAGCAAAAATACCAGGGCCCTTTTTTTGTCCCAGTCCAGCCCTGAACCGTGACACTCTTTTGCAGCATAGGTATACAATCATGTTTAATTTGTGAAGGCATGTGCAAAGAAAATGAATGCTATATCTACTCTGTACATCACTGATAGTGTTGTTGTCTCTCACTCAATTTGTTTTCTCAATTGCTGAAGTGAATAACACTAACAGTAATTACAGTATAGGGGGCGCTGATTACATCTTTGCTTGTGATTTCTAAGTCAGACATGATCCAGACCATTGAGTTTTGTAGAGCTAATGATGCTGCTAATTAATTCATTAAGCCAAACAGCATTGTGCAAAATCTAGCACAAACAGACGCCTTGGGGAATTGCATTATTAAATGCAAGAAACCGTCCTGTCCAGGTTCGAGCAGAGGTGAGTCCTGTGAGCCAGAACCGGAGTCAAAACAAGGTTTAAGATCAAAGGTCTCTGCTGATGGAGCCTTGAGGGATTGTTGGGGAAGGGAGAAGACCTCTGATCTAGAATGGCACATTGGACGAGTTTATTGTATAGCCGGAGGCGAAGGGAGAGCAGAAGTAGAGGTCGCGTGACCCTAAATGTCGGCTTTCTCGGTCCGCGGTGTCCTGATCGGGTCAAAGTCCGAGAGGCAATCAGGAAAGCACACAGTCAGCAGATGAGAGCCTGGGTTCATCAACATGGTGTCGGCCATTCCTGAAGACCATGCGAAAGAGGGGAGTGGTCTGGTTAGAGAGAAGAAGAGGAAAGGAGACAAGAATGAAATGTGGCATGCTCTTCCAATGCTCTTCGGGGTTATTTATTAAATATTACTCTTGGTACATTTCAACGTTTTAGCACATGAAAGTGTAAAATATCACAAAATACTCTTGCGCTGTTTCAGTACATGTTCACTGAAGTCACTGAATGCATCATAGTGGAGCAAAGGTTGATGTTGAAGTTAACATTCAGGTATATTTTAATGCAAAAATAAAATAATAAAATACAATTCCTTAGTCCTTAAATGGATACTTTACCCTAAAATGTGCCCCTTATATCATCCCAAACTTGTATGACTTTCTTCCTTATGTTTAACAAAAAAGGAGATATTTCAGAGAATACTGGTAACCAAACATTTTCAGGTCCCATTGGCTTTCATAGTATGAACAAAAATACTATGGAAGTCAGTGGGAAACTGTTTAAGCAGCACAGTTTAGTTTAACTAGTATGTCACAATGTGCACCATATGCATTTCCGAAAGGCTGCTCATAATTATTATCATTTTAATTGTGCATGGTCATCTGTCATTTTTACACATTCATAAATTGGAGGTAATGCCCTGCAGACACCTATAAAACCTGTCTTATTGCTACACTCCATTCATTGCATGCTTGCACCACTTTTCTCCCCTCAGCCTTACATGCTGAAATGAACAAATGACAAGCTCTCTTTAATTCATTGTCAGTCAGTGGGTTTTCATTTACAAACTGTGTGTCTCGCTTAAACCACAAACATTCAACTTGTCCAGTCAGTGTATTAAACGACTGCGTGCTTCTGCTAAAGTCAGTAAAGAAGACAGGGAAAATGTCTCTAGGTTACGTATGTAACCATGGTTCCCTGAGAAGGGAACGAGACACCGCGTCCCCTGGGGGTCGCTATTGGGGAACGCCGCAGCGTGACTCGTGTCTGAAGAATGCATATAGAAAAACTACATGAAATGGCCGGTGACAGCATATGACGTCACCGCGGCGCGCTCGTCGCTGCTGGTGCGTCACTACCGGGCGACACAGTATAAAGAGCCACCGGTGTTCTCGTCCGAAGCATGGAAAAAAAGCGTAGGGGACGCGGTGTCTCGTTCCCTTCTCAGGGAACCATGGTTACATACGTAACCTAGAGACGTTCCTTTCCGAGGGAACTCTCACCGCGTCCCCTAGGGGTCGCTATTGGGGAACGGTTATACCCATGTCTCCATGCTGAGGGGAGTGCATAGTAGCGAGCACTAAGTGTAAATTCTGTGAAGAATTATCCCTATAGGACGAGGTGACAGCTGTCAGAACGTGTCCTCCCCGGCCAAAGCCTGAACTGCTACTCATTTACCTGAACGGGTCAAGGGGCCGGAGCACAGCTCAGGTTGGAATAGGAGATTCCTTCGGAGGAACGGCTAAGTTAATACTTAGACTAAACTAGAACAGGAACTGCCAGTACTACCGAGTCTAGTTCCCTCAGTGAACTGACTCAGAGATAGCAACTAACAGGCCTGTCCTAAGACAGAGACCATTCTAGCAGGGGTTATCATCAAATAACACACCCTGAATAACAGATGGTCAGGAGATATCTAAGGTGATATCGAGTGAAGTTGGGCCCAGGGAGACCGGGGTTTTAAACCAACTCAAAAAATGGGAACGAGGACCGCGTAACCCATACCGTATAGGATTTTAGAAAAGAACCCAAAAACTTGGTGGGAACTTACCACTTATGTGGATTTTAGGAAGTGCACAAGGATTGCGTGCGCACTTACCACTATTGTGGATTTCAGAAAGTGCCCAGGGTTTAGCGTGGGACACTACCCTAGTAAAACGGGATTTAGAGACTGTGTTTTCCCCCATTTTGGGGGTTTCATTGTTAAATCTCCAGATTTGTCAAGGATGACAAGAATTAAAATAGGGGAGGACCCTCCCTGTATTAGAGAGGGGAGCAATGCTACACCCTATTCAGGACAGACAGTCCTCAAACTGTTAGTCAACTGATGAAATCATGGAGCTACTGACCATCATGATAGTGGACGCAGACAGCGGACAGACCCCTAACCCCGACTTGCAGGGAGGAACATCCGTCCTTAAAAAGGCTATACTCTGAAGGGACCCTTAGTGTGAAGGGGAGCATACTAAAGCCAGTCCACATGGATGCTTACTAGGAGAAGGTGGTGCTCAGGAATTACCCTTCATTAGAAGGGGGAGCATACTCATCCCACTAGGAGCCGTGCTCTAAAACGGGACCCTTCGCGAAGGGGAGCGAACGTGCTCAAATCAGGACCTTGAGAAAAGATAGTGGTTATTTCTTCCTTTAGTCAAGGGAGAAAAATTCACCATGCGGCAGTGGCGCTGCTTTGAGGGAACCTTAAAAAGGTGAGCTGCCAACAGCCTGAAGAGGCTTCAATCGTAGGAGCCTTTGCTTCTAGCAAGTTAAGGGCAGGCTTCAAAACCCTGAGAAACAGGGAGAAATGCCAACACCCGCCAGAAGGTGGTGCTCTAGTAGGACCCTTTCCGCAGAAAGGGGAGCAGCCAAAGTCATTTCAAGGTCCTGAAAGGGGAGAACTCCTAGTTAGTCATGAAGCCTGAAGGGGAGGTGACACTCGACCCGGAAGTCAGGCACAGACAGGCTCCTAACCCTGATAACAGAGAGGAAAACACGCCTGCCCGGAGACAGCGCTCAGAATTCACCCTTCTTAGAAGGGGAGCTTACTCCTCCTGCCAGGGGCAGCGCTCTCAGGTGGAACCCTTCTCAAAGGGGAGCCATCATACTTGACTCAGGAAGCCTGATGACAGATTCTACCCAACCAAAGGGGAATTTGTCCATACGACAGTGGTGCTACTGACGAACCTTGAATAAAGGTGAGCAGCTGTCATTGAAGAGCTCTGAGAGGACCCTTTCCTGCGGAAAGGGGAGCTACCAAAGTTACCTAAAGGTCCTGAGAGGGGCTTAGCTTCTGGCTAGTCATGAGGACAGACTCCTAACCCTGAAGGCCAGGGAGGAACGCCCATCCAGTCGAGGGGTGCTAATTACGAACCCTTTCCTCAGAAAGGGGAGAGCCCGGCTCGTGCGTGAGGCCTGAAGAATGAGAATCAACCTGAACAAAGAGGGCAGGCTTCTAACCCAGATGACCGAGAGGAAAACCTGGCTGTGTCAGCGAGAACGGTACTCTGAATATAACCTTTCCCACGGGAAAGGGAGTACTACTTATTGAATCGGCCCCGCCCTCAGGGGGATCGATAGAGCACCACAGAAACTATGTCCCTGTCTCAACAGGACATAAGCTTTCAGATACCTGATAAATTGCTCCACGGAGACAAGAACTCATGCGGTGCTGATCGCTTTAGCTGATAAGCCTGCCCCTTCGGCTCTAGTTTTACACAGAGAGAGGGTCTAGTAGGGATTCTCACGAGGTTGAATGGCCTGTAAGGGACATAGTTAAACATTCCAAGGTTTTGCAAAGAAACTCAGAGAGCTTACCTTGATGAGGACAAAAAGTCCTGTGTCTAACATATGTCTGTGAGGGTGGTTTTACCGCACAACCTGTGGTGTGGAGGAGACGAACACTGCCATGACCATAACCATAGGATCAGAGGGGGAGCATCCGCCGCAGACTCTTAATACTTTCCCTGAAAGTATAAACACAAGTTTTCTTATTTAAAGAAAATAGATCGTACTCACCCATAAGTGTAAAAGCACTTATTTACATTAAGACAGTATCCAGAGGTACTGTTTTTAGTTCCAGACCATCAGTAATGGTGGTTCTGAAAACTCAGAAACCAGACGAAAACATCATAGGCCCGGGCAGCTTCCCAGCTGACGTAAAAAATTAACAGGGGAATTACAGAGTGAGGGGCAGAGGGATCAAGGAAAGGAGCAAAAAGATCTTATTTTTTGCTCTCCGGCGCGTCGAGGAGAAAGCCCCTTTCTTTCCTCCCAACGTCGGCCAGGTTTATCCACAGATGTCTCTCCATAGCCACCATACCACCCATGGCCCTACCCATGTGGGTGGCGGCTTGCTTGGTGGCACGGAGAGCAAGATCTGTGGTGCGGCGCAACTCTGCCACCTCATCAGGAGAAAATCCCTGACCTTTATCCAGGTCCTTCAACAGGTCAGCCTGGTAGGCTTGAAGCACCGCCATAGTGTGCAACGCACCCACCGCCTGGCCTGCTGCTGCGTATGCTTTGCCATTTAAGCTAGATGTAACCTGAAGGGGTGCTGATGGCAAAGAGGGAGCCTTAAGAGAGGATGTCTCGCCTGTTGAGAGATAGTTGGCTAACGTCTCATCAACAGGGGGCATCTTCTCATAGCCGTGTTCCCGCATTCCTTCAATATTTGAATAATTAGCAAGTGGGAATCTAAAAATGTGGGAAGAAAACGGCTTTTTCCATACCTTCTCGATCTCTGAATGGAGGTCGGGAAGGAATGGAAGGCTTACCGGAGCCTGGAGGTGATGGTCAGACAGGTAGCGTTCATCCAGGCGGCCCCGCGGGGCCTCCTTTCTGGCACGCTTCCAAGGCAAGTCAAGTCTTGCCGTGGCCCGATCCATGACCTCCAAAAGCTCCTCATACGCAGGGCAGGAAATAGAGGAAGACTCAGCCTCAGCTTCTTCGTCTTCAAGAAGCATTTCCTGCTCATCTTGGGTGGAACCCAAAAGAGCACTAGCTCCAGGATCTGATGACGTCAAAGAAACAGCATCATCAAGATCAAGGAGCTCGTTCTCATCTCTGGTAGATGAGCGTGAAAAAGAAAGCCCTTTTTGTAGATCATCGGCCAGATCCAGCTGGGAACCCCACGAAGTCAGTCTCCTCCGTGCCTCGGCAGCGGCAGGCCCTGAACCGTGGGGAACAGCTGGACGCTCATCTTTTCTCGAAAAGAGAGACAGACGAGAACAGAGCTTTTTCATAGGAAAACGCTCACAGTGTACACACGCTGCCCCCTCGAGAACATCGCGTGCGTGCTCTTCACCCAAACAGAAGACGCAAAGATCGTGTGTGTCATCAGGCGTTAAATAATGCGGACAAGGATCAGCACACCTCTTAAACGTCTTGCTAGTGCTCGCCATGATATAGGAAAGATAAAATAAATCTTACCGGAATGCACGTTCAGACAAAGAGAAGCTGAAGACGGCGAAGAGGATGTGTGTTTATACCGGTGGCTCTTTATACTGTGTCGCCCGGTAGTGACGCACCAGCAGCGACGAGCGCGCCGTGGTGACGTCATACGCTGTCGCCGGCCATTTCATGTAGTTTTTCTATATGCATTCTTCAGACACGAGTCACGCTGCGGCGTTCCCCAATAGCGACCCCTAGGGGACGCGGTGAGAGTTCCCTCGGAAGGGAAACCACAAGAGTCAAAAGAGAGTCAAGTGCATATGAATAAATTTGCAAACTTTTGACAAGTAATGTTAACAAAACAATTTCGGTTCATAAATGACACTTAGAATGTGTCAGGATTTTTTAACGACTGTTTATGTTTGTTTATTTGATTCTTTAGCTGGTGAATTAACACAGCCATTTGTACTGACATCTTTCTTCAGACGAGCTTCCCCCTTTCTAGGTCAATTTTTGAAAATTGCCTAAATTTCATGTCAATTGTATTGCCCAGCAAACATCATATCATGTTTTCCAGTTTAGAAACAGATTTTAGGCCACGGATGATGGCTCCAAACAGAAAGCCAGTAAAATGAAGCTCTAATGAAGCGTAGATAGTGGCTGCACGCTTCAGCGCACACATTCACACTGCACTGAGATTACACTGACAAAAACAGCCACATCCATACAAACTCCTCCTTATTGTTTTATCTAGGCACAGATATGCATACTTCATCATTCTCACTTACCTGCTTGCTTGCAACTGCACTGCTTAGCCCTCTCAGAACAGAAGATATAGCAGTAGGATATACAATAAAATGTTTAAAATGTATAATTTATTCTTCATATTGTATATAATTATAATATTATAATATGTTCTTATTATTCTTATTTTGGTTTTATGTTTAAGCCGACATATCTCCATATAATAATTACAGTCTTTGTAATTCTGCTTTTAACAGTCTTTTAAAGTCTCAGCTTTGTGTCAGTGTTGCTTATGTAATCAGCAGCGATCTTTTTTTTTATATTTTGGATATATACAGTTCTTTCTGGTCTTTGAATGTGATCAGCTGAGAAGTTTTCCACCAATGGAACACTGGAACCACTTCACCGATTGTATCACTCCACGAGTGTCATAGCAGACGCTCAGATCCACTTTAATTGTATACGCTACACAGTTTTTTTTATGTAACAGAATTTCGTTTTAAGAGTTTTTTTTTTTTTTTTTTTTTTTTTCAGCCAAGAATGTACTTATTTAGACATCATGTATTTATTTAGACCAGATCTTCTGGAATTTGCCACTGGCTCTGATGTCTCTATAGTGGTTAAACATGAGATATAATTAATTTGGGGTAAATCTAACGGTCAGTCTTTGGTCTCATTAATCTATTATTTGTTCCAGAACAAATAGTTTTGGGTGAGGGCAAAATCTTTAAGCCTTAAAGTTTTATATAATGACAATATAAGAATGAATACTGTACCTGATGCAGGTAATCTAGGGTGACCATACGTCCTCTATTCAGATGGGATTTCTAAATCACCCAAAATGTCTGGGATTCGGCTTTTGCTTTCTACAGTCGCCATTCATTGTGTGCGTTTTTGTATTAAATCCTTTCATGGGACTGTTTTCTTAATCCCGCTCACGTAACCATTCTAATATTGAATATAGATTTCGTGCATCACGGAGACGCTATCAAAATGAGGAGTATTTAAATCACTTTAGATGCAGCTCATGTTGAATGTGGGGTTGTCAAATCCACATTTTTTCCATGGAATTGGGCTAATTTTAAACTGTTGCTGCTGGTTGATTTTCTCCTGTGGGTTAAAAGTTTGAAATATTGCATAAATTCCATTTGACTGAAATGCTTGTATTAAAACATTTCACATTCTACATGTGATAAAACTGTGGTAGATATTCATTTTGTGAAGGATGTCCCTCCATCCTACGTCCTCTTTTTAGAAAAGTAAAATATGGTCACCGGTAATCAGGCTTGCTCAGTCCATCTCTCTCATAATATTCTTCCAATAAGCTTTCAGTGAAGCAACTTAATGTTCCTTCGTTACTAGTTTTAAAGTTAATTTTATAAAATGGTAATGGAGGTTTGGATTGAGATTTGAATCCTTGACGGAAGGAAGTATTTCTGCACAAAATACTGTTTTCAAAGACACTCTCTTGTTGTTTCTTATGTATTTACACACTCGTGCCATATCAGACTAGTAGCCGAGCTATATGGCTGTATATCAGCAAGTTGTGATTACCTACGGCACTTGGTCTGCAACATTATATCTAAGACTGAATGACAGTTGTGTGATGAACAGCAATATCGCACTGTTACTTGTGTGATATTGCTATATATACAAATGTAAATATAAATCTGTGGGTGAAAAACAAATCAAGTACTTTCATTTCTTATTAATTAGACAGCTTGTTTACTAAATCACAATTTTTGACAGTTCTGGAATCTGGATTCAGAGACACTTAACCTGAGAAAGACCTAACAGTGAGTTTATTTATAAATGACAAACAGGTGGCAAGTTCAGCAAAAGTAAAATGTCTATATAGTTTAATTTAATTGCTATAGAAGCTCAACAAGTTTAAAATATCACCTACAGGTCATTTAACTTTCACAAACTGACAAAACCTACACATACTATTTTATTTTTTAAGTAAACAAATCTGACAAAAATGTCAATTAGCTATGTTTATCTCTTGACACCCCTAACATTTAAGCTGCAATGTCTTTTTTTCTAGATTTAATCAAAACCTTGTTAGGAATCATTTTGCCATAGTACAATACAGACTGTGGTATAAACCGAATTTCCATGTTTAACACATCGCACATATCACCAAACTGCATGATTATTCTCAACTTTTTTTATATTATTATATTTCTTTATCTATCTTTCACCCATCCTATCTATTGCTTACTCTATTTCTCACTTTCTCCCCCTTTGAGGCCCTAAAATGAAGTAGTGCTGGCGCTCCTGTAACTCGCTTGCCAGTGTCTCTTCCTCATCTCTTTCTAAAATGACATTTCCAGCAGTTCGGTACACCTGGGACGTCTCCTCCATCCATTCGCTCTCTGTCTGTTTGATTAGCACTGTGTTCTCCGAGATTCCAGCGAGGGAGAAGCCGCTCAACTCGGCACAGATCTCCAGGTCTTCCTCTCTCGCACTCCTAAACTATTCTGCTAGCCTTTATCCACAATCTGTCATTTTTTATTGCTTGCTTCCTTCCTGTCATCCCTCTGAATGACGTTCTATTTTGGCTGGATGTTTTCTGTGTTCCCGACTCCAAAATGTTTTGTGATCCAATCACTCAAACCACACTCAGGTAGGCAGAACCGCATGTGACCGCGTTGCATTTGTATTGTTGTTGATGCTCATGCATCCTGGATGGCAGAGAAAGAGTATGAATTTAATTTATTTTTGCACTAGCATATGTTTATAGTATATGTAGATAGATATGTGAGGTTTGTGTTTATATAAATGAAGGAATAAACAAATGAAAAAAAAAAACATAAAAAATGAATTAATAAATTAATTAATGTTTTGCTATTTCATTCATTCATTCTTTTTAATCCAAATGGATCAGCAGATAAAAATCCAGATTGCTTACTACAATAAATGTGGCCTGGTTTGTAAACTAGGGGCCTGTCCACACGGAGACGCGTTTCGCTGTATACGTATAAATTTTTTATCGTATTGGCGTTTCGTCCACACGGATCCGGCGTTTTAGGAGACTGAATCCGCTATTTTTTGAAACCGGGTCCCAAAGTGGATAAATTTGAAAACGACACCCTCGCGGTTTCGTGTGTACAGCCAATCCGTATATTTTGTGAAACGATGATGTCATCACATCACGTGTCGGCTGCGTCACACGTAACAGCAACAACAATAATGGCGGACTACATGATTGTGTTCGAGTTGCTGCTAAGCCTACTAGCTTTATTGCAGCAAAATCTATTGCTTCTAAGCAACTGTTATGAGCAACAAGCGATAATGGACAACACCATATGCCACATGCTCTTAGAGCCACCGCGGAAGACAACCAGGAGAGCAACCAGGAGAAAATTTTGGATAAGACCAGGTAGAACTAGCAGTTGGTGGGACAACTTTGTCAATGGCGTTGTTGTGGAAGATGAATGGAGGGAGAATTTCCGCATGTCCAAAGCATCTCTCATCGCCCTGAGCGAGGAACTCAGTCCGTATATTGAAGGGCAAACAACAAACATGAGGGCACCAATTACTACACTCAAAAGGGTTGCGTTAACTCTGTATTATTTGAGCGACGAGGGACGGCTAAGGAAGACTGCTAACGCCTTCGGCGTGTCGCGACAGGCTGTGTCTGTTGTTGTCAGGCAAACGTGTAAAGCGATCGCTGTCCACCTAGGTCCAAAGTACATCAAGTTGCCTTTTACGGAGTCCGAAGCCGAGGATCTGGTTTTGCGTTTCCACCGTGCTCATGGCATGCCACAGTGTTTGGGAGCGGTCGACGGCACACACATAGAAATCAAGCAGCCGTCTACCAACTCGATGGACTACATCAACAGGAAAGGCAAACATTCTCTCAATGTACAGGCGGTCTGTGATTATAAGTACAGATTTATGGATGTTGTGATAAAGTGGCCCGGGAGTGTACACGATGCACGGGTTTTTGCTAATTCAAAGCTCAACCTGTACTTTAAGACTGGCCAGATCCCTCCTCTGAAAAAAAAGATTGTGGACAATGAAGAGGACATACCAATTTATCTTCTTGGTGACCCAGCCTACCCTCTGCTGCCTTACTTGATGAAGGAATATGCAAACGGTGGCTCCACACCTCAAGAACAGTACTTTGGGTTAAGTTTGTGTAGGGCACGGATGGTCATTGAGTGTGCTTTTGGTCGTCTCAAAGCCAGATTTGCTGCACTGAAAAGGCCTATGGACATCAACTTGAAGGACCTGCCCTTTGTCATTTATGCTTGCTTTGTTCTCCACAATTTCTGTGAAAACTGTAAGGAGACTGTGGCTGAACACACTGTGTTGGGAACGATGCAAGGTGATAAAGACTTACAGCCTCCTACACAATGCAACAACTACCTCACAGACTGTAATGAAGGAGAAGGAAAGAGAGTGAGGAGAGTACTCACAAAGTACCTTGACCCTTAAATGCTGGCCATCAATTTTTTTATTTTTTCCTAAGTTTTTTTCTTCTTCAGTATTTACACTATTTACATTTGGAAAATGTACTAATGATTATTTTGAAAGTGTTGTGTTGAATATGTCTAGTCAAAATAAATGACTGCAAAAATTCCAGAACTTTTTTTTATTGGAAAATAAATATTTAGGTAAAATAACCATTTTTTTAAAAAAAAGGTAATATTGAACAGGTATAAAGTGCAACAGTGCACAAAACACAACAATTATATACAAATACAGGTAAAATAAACTCACAAAACAGGTCAAACTGTATAAAGTGCAACCGTGCACAGAACTGACGTTTAGTGAAAACTATACAATCAAAAATTATATAGTGCAACAGGGCAGTCACTCTGTGTCATCTTGCAGTAGTGCACGTCTGTATGAAAATGATGTTTGCTGATGTGGTGTAGGTGTGTAGCATTCAGGGTGGTACTGTCGAGGTTGGTTTGCTGGTTTATCAGGCCGAGGTGTGTGCAGGAAGGCTGGTGTAGTAGGGTGTGGTGTTGTGTTCATGAATGATGGTGGGTGCCCTTGGAATTGACCACTGCTGCTGTGGGTGGGTGTAAATTGACGTTGGAATAATTCCCTCATGAAGGAAAAACCCTCCTGAATGGTGCTGGTAATGTTAGCAATGTTTGTATTTATCTGCAGCATGTTGTCGGAGTTGCGTCTAGAAGAGTCCTCCATCAACTCCAACATCCTCCTCTTTATTTTAAGGTCCTCCTCTGCTGGATCGGTGGGAACCTTCCTTTTCAGCCTGTCTCCTTTATGGCTGTTCAACTTTGCCTTAAATAAAGCAGAGAAAATGTGCATTATTACTATGCAAAATTCAGAAAGCTATATGAATAATGCAGTAAACCAACACAAAGAACATGCATCCATCCTAACTATACTGGAAAAAAAAACTAATTCATTGAATTCACTAGATGTTATGGTAAGTGGTTGCACACAACTGATTTTACCTACATTTAAACAAATGCATTACTTGAACTAAAATTAAAGTAATAGTTCACATCAAAGTTGACTGTGTCATCATATACTATATAGTATATACAATACTGTATCATATGTAAATGGACTGCATTTATACAGAGCTTTCAACAGACCCATGGACAACAAAGCGCTTTACATAGTGCCTCACACATTCATACTCGCTAAGCTTGAAATCATAAACCTGGAGCCAATTTTACCTGGAGCAAATCCCGGCGTTGCTTTACAACCTCAGATGGAAGACAGTCGAAGGATTCAGTGGAGTTTGGAGAATCGGAAGACAGCTCCACTGTCGATGTAGACGACTCTTCCAGGTCACCCGTCTCGATGCCGGCATCGATGGAGCGTGTAGCAGGCGAACCACCCCAGATCTCCTCGCAAAGCTCATAAAATATGAGTACTACCCGTCCTTGACCACTTCGACGCCCTGTGTCCACCGCATGCCTGTATTTGCTGCGTATATTTTTCAACTTTGCGGTGACTTGGGCTTTTGAGACCATGGTAGCATCGTGAGGGAAATCCTTATTTGTTAGCTCCCTCGGATACTGTGCCTGAAACGCGTCCATTATATCACTGTATTTGGAGTGACACGACTCCCAGTCCACGTTTTCCTGGAGCTTAGTGCACTTGTAGTCGAGTGTGACTCTGAGTAGAAGTTCGACTTCATTGTCAGTCCACACGAAAGACTCCACTCTTGCTCTTGAAGTTGTTGCGTTCGCCATCTTCGTCGTCTTCTTCTCGGTTCGTATACAGCGCGCAAGGTTATGCGCATGCTCACAGTCTTCTTCTCCGTGTAAAGTGTATCTCTATGGCAGAATTACAGCGCCCCATACTGGTCTGGCATATATACTACACCGTTTTCAGTGGTTTCGTGTGTACGCAGATATTTCTTGAGACGACGCCGTGTTTACGGAATTTTTTTTTAGAACGAGGAAAAAAAATGATCGGATAGGGAACGCACCGGCTTCGTGTGGACGGAGCCTAGGTTTTGGCATCAGGTTTCAAAATGGTTCGTGGCCCCTTTAAGAGATCGTATTTCTCTGCTCGTGAGATTTCCTGTAGGCGTGCAGGTGACTAGAACAGCCATTTTTGATGATAATTCCATGACGCAGATGAGTGCCAGGTTGTCGTGTCGGCATCGGGGAGATTTATTCAGAAATAAGGCTATCTATCTGGGTAAATATTACTGTAAAACTTTTCTTTGATGTTGGTGAGAATTCGTGACCCATGTGTGTGAATTGTTGATTTATAATTCTTAGAGGAGGTTGGATTTGGAGCTAATCTGCATAAACCTCGTGTCGGGTGATAGTGGAAATTCCCAGTGTAAGTTCGATATTTCTTGTTCTATTCATGTATTAAATCTGGAAGTATACAAATGCTATCATTCCTGTTAAACTTGTGTTTATGTGAAATTGTGTGACAGCACAGTTGAGATGACTATTAATGTGTTTCATTTATCTCTTCCTTGTACCATAGCACTACCGTATTCTTTACTTATGTGTCAATATCTTTCTCTGTACCGTGTTCGTATAAGGATTAGTATTTTTGGTGAAACCAAAAACCGGGGTTTCTTTGGTACTTTGTACGACCTGCTTAAGAGTGCAGACAACCTTTTTTTTTTAGTGCTCACTCCAGAGTAATTTATCAAGGAGTTTGTGCCTCGTACTGTTGTTCTTACCAGTGTTTATCCAATAGGAATCACTGTCTAAAATTACATTTTGTCACATCTGAATTGGAGTAGTATGGCATTGTTATTTGTGATTATTCTGTAAATTTTAGGTGGGATTACACTGTGAATTCCTTATAGAGTAACTTAAATTTACATTGGTAACTTTGTGTTTTTTTCGGCTATTGTCTCATTTATTATTATTATTGTTTGTGATCTGAGGTGTTCCCATCGACCGCTGTAACCATTTTTTTTAAATACAAACCAGCAGTCAGATAAAACCCCTTTACAAATTAATCTGTTGCCGTGCGTGTTTTTTTCCTTTCCACCCGGTTACATTTTTGGTACCAGGAGTGGGGTTATCTGACGATTGGGAGCAGTAAAGCGTCGAGCACATTTTTGTTTTTTTTGAATACGGTAGTGGCTGGTATCTGAGTTGCCGGACTCGCTGGCTGTGGTCAAGAGGGCAGTGTTTGTCCAGCTGCTGAGGACGTCGGCCGGGTTCTGTGGTCAAGGGACGGGCTAGCTGGAGGAACAGAGGACATCGCTGTCTGCTGTAGAACTGTCGGACTGTCTGCGGATCGGGAGCCAGTGACGTGTGTTCTGCGGAAGAAGAGGAGGGTGTCTTATACACATTACAAACTGCATATCCTTTGAGCTGAGAACTAAGGAACATTTAACAAAGACTTTTTGGTGGTGTAAAGGACTGTGAAAAAGACTTTTACATTTTTTTTTTTTTACAACATGTCGCAGTCGGAGGAAGATGCTGCAGTAGTACAGGGTGCAGCTAGTGCAGAGGGCATGGGTAACGTGCAGGAACAGATACAGGAGCTCAGTAGACAGCATGCTGAAGCTATGGCAGCTATTGCCAACCTGACTAGAGAACCAACTAGGTCCTATGTGTACGTGCCCAGAGAACGCCACATTCTGCCCTTTAGTGGTGATCTTGACAAAGATGGTAGAAATGTGGATGAGTTTATCGAAGAGGTAGAGAGAGTTCTGCTTGTAAGAAACCAGACACCTGAAGACCAAGCTGATTTTGTTCTGTCCCTGCTAAAGAGTGCCGCTGTGGAAGAGGTTAGGTTAAGGAAGGGTGGTCAGTCTCTGCGAACGGAAGACATCTTTTCCTTCTTGAGGGAGGCCTTTAGGGAAAAGCGAAGTCCTGCCCAGTTATTGCAGACTTTCTATACCCGCAAACAGTTAGAAGGCGAAGACCTTCGTGCATACTCGCATGCCTTGTCTCAAATATTGAACTCTGTGTTGAAGCAGTCACCTGATGCCATTGCAAATATGAATATTGCTTTACGTGATCAGTTTATTGAGGGAGTTAAAGATGCTGCACTAAGGAGGGAGCTTCGCAAGTTGGTGAGGGACAAGCCGCAGTCTACTTTGATTGAAGTAAGAGATGAAGCTTTAATGTGGTCTCTTGAAGATCCTAAATTGCGTGCTAGCAAAGTAGCCCTTAACCGGAATGTAACTTCTGAAGCCACAGAAGCCCAATGTGCGGCTATGGTACAGCCTGTAAAAAGCTCGGTGACGCTTGATGATGTTTTAAAGGTAGTGGCAGAGCAAGGCAAAGCCATCGGAGAGTTAACTCAAGCTGTTCAAAGATTGACTCTACATTGCACCCAGCCTGATTCTGTAAATCGGACTAGATCTAAGATGCAGCCATGTTTTGCTGACGACGGCCAGCCAATCTGCTTTAAGTGTAATGGGGTGGGGCACATTGCCAAAAACTATGTGAGAAAAAACAAACCAGTCGCTAAGGAGGATGTTGTACCCTCCATGCCACAGGGAAATGCACACCCTCGGTCGCTGTGAGCCAGGCGATGCGAGGGCAATCTATTGGCTCAACTCAGATCTCAGATCGTGACCGACTACTTGAACATGCTGTAGGGAAGTGTCCTGTAGTTGACTTGAAAATTGGAGGGGTGGGTGTTTCATGTTTACTTGACACCGGGAGTCAAGTCAGTACAATTACAGAGCATTTCTTTAGAGAGCACTTAGCGGGTGAAGACAAAGATATGCTTTCCACAACTGGTTGGCTGAAAATCACAGCCGCCAATGGATTAGACATCCCGTATCTGGGCTATCTTGAGTTAACTGTTGAAACAATGGGTATCACCTTACCAGAGTGTGGGTTTTTGGTAGTCCGGCACACGCAAAGCTCTTCTGCTGTGCCAGTTCTCATTGGCATGAATATCATAGGCCGATGTAGACAGTTAGTTCATGCCGAGTTCGATACCACCTTAGGTGGGGAATTACAGTCTGACTGGAGAGAAGTCTTCCAGCAGATGCAAAGTGCCAGTAGACTGGACAGACGCATTGTTGCACGGGTAGCTGGAAAAGAGACAGTGCATATTCCTGCTTGGTCAGTTTCAACCTTGATGGTCAAAGGGAAAAAGACTATGCTGCCTGGGGGTTATTCAAACCTGCTGTTAGAGCCTGGAAACTCACAGTTACCTGGGGGTTTGATAGTGGTACCTTCGTTGGTCTCTGTGGCGAAGCCATTGTTTCCAGTACAAATTGTAAATTTCTCCACAGAGGATGTATGGTTGCAGCCCCGCACCCGGCTGGGTACTCTCTGTCCTGTTGAATCATTAAGTCCAACTGATGGTTGTGAAGTAAAGTTTCAGAGAATCTCGGCGGGAGTGGAGGAGATAACTGTAAACACAGAAGAGAGACAGGTATTAGTAAATACTTTACCAGACTTTCTTAACAAGATACAGTTAGGTGGTACAGCTGAGCAACAGATGGAGCTTAAAGCATTGCTGTCAAGGTATGTTGATGTGTTTGCGCTGGATGATGAAGAACTAGGGTTTTCCGACAAAGTGCAGCATGAGATTAATCTGGTAGATGATGTACCAATTTCTCAGCCCTATAGGCGGATCCCACCTACCCAGTATAGTGAAGTCAGGGAGCATATCACTAAACTTCTGAAGAAAGGAGTTATTAAGCCCAGCAGCAGTGCTTACGCGTCGCCTATAGTACTGGTAAGAAAGACGGATGGAAGTCTTCGATTGTGCGTCGATTACAGACAATTAAATTCAAAGACAAAGCGAGATGCCTTTCCCTTGCCTCGCATTGACGAAAGTTTTGATGCATTGCAAGGTGCAAAGTTTTTCTCAACCATTGATTTGGCGAGCGGGTATCATCAGGTGGCTGTACGTGAGCAAGACCAACCGAAGACGGCGTTTACTACCCCGTTTGGTATATTTGAATATTCGCGTATGCCTTTCGGTGTCTGTAACGGGCCATCGACGTTCCAGCGTCTAATGCAATCTACTATGGGAGATTTGATCTTCCAGATCCTACTGGTCTATTTAGGTGATATACTTGTATATTCATCTACTTTTCATGAACATCTCCAGAGACTAGATGTTGTGTTTAGTAGATTGAAGGAAGCAGGGCTCAAAGTCAAGCTTGAAAAGTGTCGCTTTCTCCAAGAAGAGGTAAAGTTCCTGGGTCATCAGATTTCAGCACGAGGCATTTGGACTGACCCTGAGAAAGTCGAGGCTGTGAAAAACTGGAAAACTCCTAGTACAGTAAAGGAGTTAAGGTCCTTTCTAGGCTTCTGTAGTTATTACAGAAAGTTTATTGAGGGTTTTTCCAAAATTGCCGGCCCTCTTCATGATTTGGTCAATGTGTGCCTAAGGCAGCAGGGTATGGTGAGAAAGTCTGAGTTTTGTTCGTTGTGGTCCGCAGAGTGTCAGACAGCCTTTGAACTGTTAAAGGAAAAGCTTACATCCGCTCCAATCTTAGGTTATGCAGACTTTTCCCTTCCATTTATAGTGGAGACAGATGCTAGTAATGAGGGACTCGGTGCAGTCCTCTACCAGCAGCAAGGTGATTGTAAAAGAGTTATCGCCTATGCTAGTAGAAGGCTGCGTAATGCGGAGAAGAATGACCGGAACTATAGTAGTAGGAAGCTTGAACTCCTAGCTCTCAAATGGGCTGTTTCTGAAAAGTTCCGGGGGTATTTGTTGGGCTCGAAATTTGTAGTTCTCACTGATAACAACCCAATATGTCATCTGAAAACAGCTAAATTGGGGGCCGTTGAACAAAGATGGGTGGCCCAGTTAGCCATTTTCGATTTTGAGGTCAAGTACCGGCCGGGACGGCATAATGCTGCTGCCGATGCCCTCTCTAGGCAGTCATTAGCAGGGGAGCCTGTTAATCCTGAGGACATGGAATACGATGATTGTGTGACCATTTGTAGCGTGGTCAACAAAGGTACATCCTTAGATCCGGAATTGTTGGCAGCTGGTGATCAGTGCTGTAAAGTTAGACAGATCCGAGCTGTGGAGTATGGACCCAGAGGGGAAAGCGCTAATGCTCAGGGAGGTACGTTTGCTCTTCCAGGTTATACCAAAGATCAGTTAAGGGATTTCCAGCTAAAGGATTTGATTCTAAGCTCTTTCAGGTGGTTCTGGGATCATAAGCGTAAGCCCACAAGTCAAGAAAGACGCAGCCTACCTAAGCCTGTGTTGTCGCTGTTAAAGCAGTGGAAATACATTAGGGAGTTAGATGGGTTGCTTTATCGCTTCGTGGATGATCTTCGTCTCGGTGAGTGCCAACAGCTACTGTTGCCTGCTTGTTTAAAAAATCAAGTTCTTGAAAGTGTCCATGATAAAATGGGACACCAGGGTATTGAACGCACTCTCAACCTGTTGAGGCAAAGATGCTTCTGGGTTGGCATGTATGAAGAGGTCGAGAGCTGGGTTAAAAAGTGTCAACGTTGTATTTTAACCAAGATGCCGCACCCGAAAATCCATCCCCCTATGAAGCCATTCTTAGCTTCAAGGCCTTTAGAAGTGGTGGCGGTGGATTATACAGTGCTCGAACCTGCATCAGATGGTCGCGAGAATGTCTTGATTGTCACTGATGTGTTTACTAAATTTACACAGGCGTTCCCTACTAGAGACCAGCGAGCGGACACTACAGCCAAAGTTTTACTTAAAGAATGGTTTATGAAGTATGGTGTGCCAGAGAGGTTACACTCAGATCAGGGAAGAAATTTTGAAAGCGAGGTGATAGCTGAGTTGTGTCGACTGTATGGAGTGAGGAAAACGCGCACAACTCCATACCGCCCACAAGGCAATGCACAGTGCGAACGATTTAATAGAACACTTCACGAGCTGTTAAGAACACTTCCTCCCGAAAAGAAAAAACGGTGGCCAGAACACCTCCCTGAGTTGATCTATGCATACAATGTAACCCCTCATGCAACAACTGGGTACTCACCCTATTTCTTGCTGTTTGGTGTGGAGCCGCGTCTTCCTGTTGATGCTCTTCTAGGCCAAGAACAAGCTGTAGATAGAAGGCAGGATTGGTTAGTCATTCACCAGAGCCGACTCAGAGAAGCTCATGAAAGGGCAAGAGAGTACGCGGAGCAGAAGGCTGCTGAACGACTGGCTCCGTTAAATGACAAGGTTTACTGTCCTACCGTTAGTGTTGATCAAACAGTGTATTTGCGTCACCGACCCATGGGCAGAAACAAGATACAGGATGCGTGGGCTCCTACAGTATATCGGGTTGTAGAAGTACAGGGCACCACGTATACGGTTGAGCCCCTGGAGGGAGGTCCACGTAGAAGAGTCCACCGAGTGGACTTGCGCCCTTGTGTGAACCCTGCTGTTGAGCCAGCAGCAACAGAAGTTAGGTTAGAAGCTCCGACAGCGCAGGTTTCACCTGAAAAGGGGGAAGTTGAAAGTGTTGACCCAGAGTGTGTAGTGTTGGAGGAGGTCACCTGGCCTGGTCTGGGAGAAACAAGAAATGTTGATTTCTACGAACCAGTAGATTAACCGTTAGCTGCTGAATCTGATCGTGTTCAGGATGGTGGGGAGCAGCATGCTTCTGAGATGGAACAATTAATGGAACCTGATGCTAATCCTCCATTAAATAAAGATTTGCCTAGAAGGCCTGTTCCCACACCCAGAAGGACTAATCGTTCAAATGCTGGTGTGCATTCAAACCTATTTCATGTGCCAAGATCGGCATGTAATTCCGTTTCACTCAGTCCTGAAGTTTTTTCCCAGGTCTTGACAAGCCTTGGTACTGTGTTCTTCAGAGAAGCTGTGAAGGAAGTTAAGAATATGCAATAAGTCATTGAGGACAATGATTTCTTAGCAGGGGAGGATGTGGCCTGGTTTGTAAACTAGGTTTTGGCATCAGGTTTCAAAATGGTTCGTGGCCCCTTTAAGAGATCGTATTTCTCTGCTCGTGAGATTTCCTGTAGGCGTGCAGGTGACTAGAACAGCCATTTTTGATGATAATTCCATGACGCAGATGAGTGCCAGGTTGTCGTGTCGGCATCGGGGAGATTTATTCAGAAATAAGGCTATCTATCTGGGTAAATATTACTGTAAAACTTTTCTTTGATGTTGGTGAGAATTCGTGACCCGTGTGTGTGAATTGTTGATTTATAATTCTTAGAGGAGGTTGGATTTGGAGCTAATCTGCATAAACCTCGTGTCGGGTGATAGTGGAAATTCCCAGTGTAAGCTTGATATTTCTTGTTCTATTCATGTATTAAATCTGGAAGTATACAAATGCTATCATTCCTGTTAAACTTGTGTTTATGTGAAATTGTGTGACAGCACAGTTGAGATGACTATTAATGTGTTTCATTTATCTCTTCCTTGTACCATAGCACTACCGTATTCTTTACTTATGTGTCAATATCTTTCTCTGTACCGTGTTCGTATAAGGATTAGTATTTTTGGTGAAACCAAAAACCGGGGTTTCTTTGGTACTTTGTACGACCTGCTTAAGAGTGCAGACAACCTTTTTTTTTTAGTGCTCACTCCAGAGTAATTTATCAAGGAGTTTGTGCCTCGTACTGTTTTTCTTACCAGTGTTTATCCAATAGGAATCACTGTCTAAAATTACATTTTGTCACATCTGAATTGGAGTAGTATGGCATTGTTATTTGTGATTATTCTGTAAATTTTAGGTGGGATTACACTGTGAATTCCTTATAGAGTAACTTAAATTTACATTGGTAACTTTGTGTTTTTTTTTCGGCTATTGTCTCATTTATTATTATTATTGTTTGTGATCTGAGGTGTTCCCATCGACCGCTGTAACCATTTTTTTTAAATACAAACCAGCAGTCAGATAAAACCCCTTTACAAATTAATCTGTTGCCGTGCGTGTTTTTTTCCTTTCCACCCGGTTACACATATATATATATATATATATATATATATATATATATATACACTGCCACTCAAAAGTTTAGGATCAGTAAGACTTGTCATGCTTTCAAAAAAATCTCTTATGCTCATCAACGCTGCATTTATTTGATCAAAATACAGAAGAAAAACAGTAATATTGCAAAATATAAAATAATGGTTTTTATGAAATATAATGTATTCCTTTGATGCAAAGCTGAATTTTCATCAGCTGTTACTCCAGTCTTCCGTGTCACATGACCTTCAGAAATCATTCTAATATGCAAATTTATTATTAGAACTATCAATGTTGAAAACAGTTGTGCTGCTAAATATTTTTTTGAAACCTGTGATTCTTTTTTCAGGACTTTTTGATGAATAACAATTTAAAAAGAACAGCATTTATTCAAAATATAAATATTTTCTTACAATGTAAATCTATGCTATCACTTTTTATTAATTTAACACATCCTTGGTCAATTTACTGACCCAAAACCTTTGAACAGTAGTGTATATTGTTGGAAAACCTTTCTATTTTAAACAAATGCTGTTCTTTTTAACATTTTATTGATCAAGGATTCCTAAAAATGTATTCCAGGTTAAAAAATAAATAAATAAGCAGCACAACTGTTTTCAACATAACAAATCAGCATATTAGATTAGTTTCTGAAGGATCATGTGACACTAAAGACTGGAGTAATAATGCTGAAAATTTAGCTTTGTATCATAGGAATAAATTACATTTTAAAATATATTCACATAGAAAACAGTTATTTTAAATATTACACTTTTTTCTGTATTTTGATCAAAACAGCCTTGATGAGCATAAGAAATATCTTTAAAAACCATTAAAAATCTTACTGATCCCAAACTTTTGAGCGGCAATGTGTGTGTATATATATATATATATATATATATATATATATATATATATATATATATATATATTTCATTAAATAGGAAAAAGACAAAAAAAAAAATAATAATAATAATAATGGGAAGGAGGGGACTGTTCCTGCAGATCCACAGCAGGTTAAAATAACCTGTAAGTTGTAAATAGTTGCACACCTCAGGTTATGTTGTAGTTTCATGCAGCTGAACACGAAGTGAGGATATGGTTTTGTGTTCTATGCACACTGCATAGGTGATACTCCCCACCTTTTTAAAAACACATCAGCTACCTGACGTTGCATTAAACATAAATTCTTCTCAAGGCTGCAGCTGCGGTATTGCCCGCTCAGCTGCTGCTGCAAAGTTGAGGAGATATGTAGCCCTGTGAGTCATTATGCAGTCAAGATCCAGTTATGAAAGGAACAAGGTGTTCGTCTGGTTTGAAACGGCATTGACTCTATTGATTCACCAGCCATTTGGGAGCCAATTTCTTTCTTCAAAAGCAACCGAGAACATTTAATGCATGAACGATACTCACGAAACAGCAATAGAACTAAGAAAAACTAGCTGTTTCTAGGCTTCACATGACAATATAAATAAGTTATAGCAGGAAACACGCTGCTGATGTCATATAGGATGTCTCCCTTAACAAATCCAGCAGTCCTCCCGCCCTTAGAGTACAGACATTTTGCTGCTGTATCCCCAAGCGATGCAGAAGTCATGTAAATGAACAAGTGTGTTGTTTTGCACTTGGCATGGCTCTATGGGGATTTGGGCTGCTGTTTGGGAACTCCAGGTGTTGCGCTGGAATAGGCCCTGCTGTATTTGCTTTGTAAAAAATAACAATAGTGACTTCCAGCTGAACCACGTCTGAGGAAAACATCTGCTCTATCACTTACAAAAGACTATAAATCCCCCCTTCACCCAAATGTGTGATGCGCATGGCCATTTGATGCTCTACAGTCAGCATTTCATGCATGAATTATATGCAGGGTTATTATAATAAAAATAAGTCACAAGACTACTTGCTATATTTTTAGCAACAGAGTTAAAAACTGCAACTTAATGTAACATTATTTAGCAAAAATAGATAGATATAAGCCTTCATGTAAAGTACACACTTAAATCACTTCAAGTTAAATCACTTCAATGTAGATGCAGTGTCAGTAATTACTTCCATAAATGTGTAGCTTAACTGTAGTTTAACTACATTAAATGATGAGCAGCTTGCAGTTTGAAAAGCTACCCAACACTGATTATATATAACCCCTCAACATTATGCTTTCTTAGATCTATTTATAAGAGAGGAAGGTCCAGTATTAATTGCTATTCGGGCTTGGATCGTTTCCTAGTGTCACATCAAGCCATGGAAGCACCGTGATTGCTCTATTTAGATTTGGCTTACAGAGGACAAAGCAACTCAAGTGGCTATTTAAGTCATTTAACATGACCATGTTGGCTTAGTTCAAACAGATAAAGCGTGTGATAAATGCACTAAGGACAAATAGTTTGCATCCAATTCATCATTGTCTTCTTACAATTGTAAATGCATTGTAATGCATGAGGATGGAAGCGACTCTCAATGGAACTGGACATAATATGGATTTTGAAGATGCTCTCTCTCACTTCTCACCTAGTACACACACATACGCAAAGAAACAAGGCCAAAGTGTTTGGATTGTAGAGTTTGGCTTACAAGATCATGATGTGGACTACAAATTCATTCCTTCTTTTATTGTTTTGCATTTGCTTTCTCTTCCTACTTTCTTCTTCAGAACATACAGTACAAGTCGAAGGCTTTGAAGACAGTTGTGCATTTAGAAGAGACACAGTTGTGTATGACGTAAAAACCGGGCAAAAAGATTCAGTGTTCAAACAGATTCACTAAAAACATTTCTGAAGCACACAATGATTTTTTTTTTCAATAAAAGCTGTAACAAGGAGCATTGCATCATCTTACCCTCGTTGTGTAAAAGGTGAGTGAGCAAAGTAAAAATGTTGAACTTTAGGAAAAACAGCTTTTATATTTCATAGAAGGAAATGCCCCTGTTAGCAAGAACTGCCCTATTCAAATAGCGCTCATGAATATTAATGTAATGTATTCCTCACTTATGCTGTGAGTTCTGCCAACATCAGCTTTCGTTGGAGACTTTGATGTTTTGAATGTAAGAGCAGCAGAGATTTGGCTCTCTCTTTGATAACGTGAAACTTTCTAGCATGTTCGGGTGTTAAATGTACAGTTAGCAATTTTGCTTCTTTCGGAGAGAGAGCAGTTTTTTGTTGACCCAGACACCTCTATACATCAGCCACTAAGTTCAGAAGGAAATAGCAATGTACTTTACTCAATATGATCAGCCACAAAATGAAAGCCACCTGCCAAATATTGTGTGGGTCCCCATTGTGCTGCAAAAACAGCTTTGATACACTGAAGTATGAACTCCACAAGATCTCTGAATGTGTCCTGTGGAATATTAGCAGCAAATTCATTAAGTACCTGTTCCTAGTGGACCCCAGGACTTTTAGAGTTTAGCTCCAGCACTAAATAAACACACCTGAGCCAGCTAATTAAGTTACTGACTTACTTACTCTGCATGACGTTGGACACCCCTGGACTACATGGATTGGATTTGTTGGTCCAGCACATCCCATAGATCAGGGGTGTCTAATCCTGTTCCTGGAGGGCCAAAGTCCTGCAGAATTTACCTCCACCCAGCCCCAACATTTCGGGTCAATTTGCACTGGGGCCATCCTCTGCAGACATATTTAAATATTGTACAGGTAAGACAGATCCGATCGGTTATCTAGATAGAGAAATCCGTTGATGTTGCCAAGTGTAAACATGACATGTCCTGACTAACTGTTGATCCGATTAGGGGTGCGTTTCCAAAAAGCAACTATGATCGCAAGTTCCGTCATTACCACTATAGTCCAATAGAACTAACGACCATCATGAGCTAACAATGCTTTTGGGAAATTCTCCCCTGCTTGATCAGATCACAGTGATCACATGTTAATGCTAAGTGTAAATGCAGCCATTGTTTTCAGACTTAGCTGGAGCTGGTTAAAGCAAAACTCAGGACAAAACTCAGTCCTGGACTACGTGGATTAGATATGTTGGTCCAGCACATCCCATAGATCAGGGGTGTCCAATCCTGTTTCTGGAGGGCCTACGTCCTGAAGAGTTTAGCTCCACCTAGCCCCAACACAATTGCCTATAATTTTCTTGTAAGTCTAAAGGCTTTGTTTAGCTTGTTCAAGGACAAGGGCCCTCCAGGAACCTCCAGGACCCTTCAGGAGCATGGTCCAGCTGTCATTTACATGTAGGTACACAGCCATGCACCTGGTCTAAAAGCAAAAAAAGTCAGCCTTCTTCAATTGCTTCATGGTCCAGTTCTGATTCTCACATTTCTGTCCTTTCTATGATGGACAAGGGTCATTATACAGTAATGGGTATTGTGTGGTCTGACACTTTCCATCATGGTCAGCATTACCTTTTTCAGCAATTTGAGCTACTGTAGCTATTCTTTGTGATTGGACCTGTTGGTCTAGCCTTCACTTGCCTTGGGTGCCCATGATCCTGACACCGTTTTGACAGTTTTCATTCTTTGCACAACTTTTGGTTCAGTTGGTACTAACCACTGTCTTCTGGTAACATCTACCAAGTCTAGCCTTTTTTGAGATGATCTGGTTCAGTCTAGCCATCAATAGTTGGCCCTTCTCTTTTTGCCCATTTTCCTGCTTCCAATACATAACATTCAACTGACTGTTCACTTGCTGTCTCATATTTTCCATCCCTTGACAGGTGCCATTGCAATGATATAATCAATGTCATTCACTTCACTTGTCAGTGGTTTTAATGTTGTGTTATTTCATACAAATTGCTTACAGAAAAGTATGCAGGCACTCTTACATGCCTGCCACAATCAGATGCAATGGCTGATTTACAACCACAGCCATCACTGATGTCTAAATATCAAAACACATTTATATAACAATCAATTTCATTGTTATTCCAGCAGATAGCACGACTCAAGTTTACATATATTTTACGCTTTTGTACTCGACACAAACTATGGTGGATAATTACTAACGCTATTGTGTATTTGTGTATTTAGTTTGATTGCTCATAAAAAGAAGACGCCAACTCCTTAGTCCTTTTTAATTAAAGCAATATTTGCTGTTCAGCATAAATCCCCATGAGTGATCCATACCGAGTACAGACAATGGCAACAGAACAAAAAACTCAACTAAATATACAAAAAAAAAAAAAAAAGACCATAAAAAGGAGTAAAACAGATTGACAAGAGTCTATTCAGTAAGTTTGGTCTGTTCTGGGCAAAGTTCCATCAGTGTAAAAGGGCATCACTTATGTTAAGAGCCGTTCTGCCAGTCTAAGACAAGTAACATAATAGCGCAATCAGAGTTTAGTGAGTGATATAAGGCAGTGGAACGGATTTGGATTCTTATTTTTATTTATTTTTTCTGATAATGGTGCAGAGCAGAGTCCCTGCTGTATTGTTTGCATCAATGATTGCGTTTGATTGACAGCTCGCTCTGTTTATCATAATGTCCTCAGAGCTTACGCTCATGTCACTGGCTGTTGAAAAGCCCCAAGGCTATGCTCCACATGAATCAGATGGGTCAAACCCATAATGTGACGCTCTCACAGATGTCACTGCTATTTGTTAATTGACAACAGGGATAATTAGCGTGGACTTTTGCCTGGAGAGCAAAAACAAAACAATACCAAATTTGACATTAAAACTGATTCATTCTGGTCTGTCCTTTTTACAAAAACAGGTCAGAATCAGCACGTGTTCGTGTTACACAATAGTCACAACAACAATCAATATGATTTTTGATTTCCAGAAAATATAGAGGAAAGCTTCTAGAAATGAAATCAAATAATGATTTATTGATATAGTGCTCAAGAATCATTGCTTATTATTTTCAATGTTAAAAAAAAACAATAACTGCTTAATATTTTGGTAAACCCTCTGACACTTTTTTCAAGATTCTCTGATAAATAGAAAATTCAAAAGAACAGCATTTTTAAATAGATTTTGATTTTTGAGATAGAAGTCTTTTCTGTGACTTTTGACCAATTTAACCTTGTCCTTGTAGAATAAGTATTAATAGTATTAATTCTTATACTGACCCCAAATTTTGAACAGCATGTGTGCATAAATTCATTATGAATTATTGCCAATTCATTCATTATGAATCATTGTGCACATAACTCATTGGGACCCAAAACAAAGACAGACCTAATTTAATATATTTTTGGATGCTCACTTCCCCTCCACTGTTGTCTTTGCTCTCTCATTCTATTTCTTTCTCCGGTGTTCTGCTCTTTTCTCAGCTCGGTGAGGCAATTTGCCACCATCGTCTCACAGGAGCAAGGAGAACCTCTCTGACTGCCCTGTTCGGATCCATTAGTGATGCATTGGGATCTCTCACTGACACTCAATCCAATCACAGAGCAGACTCTGACCTTGTTGTAATCCCACTCCAGTAAGGGAGACGCCACCGTGGACCCGGAGCACTGCCTGTTGGGCCCCTGCAGTGGACTCTGTCTCGTGAAATGAATTGGTCTCCACGGGCGGCATATAAACAACCTCTAGAAGCCTTTAATTTGGAGATCTGAGCCTTTTACCCCCTAAATCCCAGCTTTTAGCAGATTAAATATTTAAAAGATGAGTATTTATTGTCTTTTTCCCCTGGAAGGAGACGGAGAGTCTGCTAGACTTGTCTGTCCGTCTTTTTGGGTGCCGTGTCTTTAGTTAAGGACATTCAGTGACATTTGGAAGAAAACAATGAGAGGATTTGTGAGTTTTTTAATACTTTTGTTGCACTTTCCGAACCAAAATTCTTTATTTTGCCTATATATATATATATATATATATATATATATATATATATATATATATATATATATATATTTGTATTTAATCTTAACTTTTAATGACTTAAGTAAGCATAAACTAAGTAAATAAATAAATAAAATAACTGTTTATTTAATTATGTTGTTGAAACTTTAATTATACAAAGCACAATTAAATACTAATCAAACTAGTGTAATTTCTCTAACATTATCAGTGCTACATTTTTTCCTCACATAAAGTTTAGTAAAGTGATGAAAAATAATGAATATTATAATTGTGTTGAGAGCATCCCATCTAAACTGTTTTTTTTTTCTTCTCTCCTTTCTCACAGAAGTTACATGAATATTTGCAACCTTGGTTATTAATTATGATTGTATAATTAGAGTTCTCAGTACTGATGTGAGAGTAAAATTATTTTATGAGCTCGTAAAGTGTTTATTCATCTACATCTTAACCAGTATTACTTCATATTCAACTGCAAGGTCGTTGATGAAAAAGCACACCGATTGTCAGTCCAATGAGGCTATTGACTCGTAACATTTACTTAACATTTAACAATTCCTCATAGTTCATAATAATGTGAAAGGAATTATGTGCTCATAATAATGTCTGAGCTCAAATTCATTCCTCACTATTTATCCTGCATTTCTTGCAGGGCAAACACAGCTAAGCTGGTGATAAAACAAAAGCATGTACTAACATATTCAAGATATTTTATTTAACAATTTTGAAGTATTATTTTTTTAGGTAAGGACCACTTTTAGTGCCACCGCTGTAAGAGATTTACTGATTCTTGTGCTTTCTATATGTGCAAATAAATAACAAGAGCACAGCAGGAGTTCAATTGTATTGTATCTGTTACAAAACCCAGCACTAAAGTGATGCCAAAAGGAAAAGCTCTATTTATTGATTGCTTGAGGAATTTAATTTTTCATATTTGTATTTATTATTTTCTGTGTCATGATTTATGATAACGGTGATCTATGAGATATTCCCAGTGGGTCTACTGAATCCAGTCCTGCCACATTTATTTAAATATTCATTCAATAATGGTATGTTTCACAGAAGCTTTGTTGACATCTCCAATCAGTCATTGCTGCAGAAAGCCCTGAATACTTCAGAAAGCTTTCCATATCCACAGTGCTGAGTAATACACATAGGCCTATACCCATTTACTGAGGAGTTGATAAAAGCTACTTATAAAATCTGCATGAGTTAAAAATCTGTCAAAATTCCTACAGTATGGTAAGGAAAAAAGGTAATGGATGTGGCTGCCAGGAGACCCTTATAGGATCCATATTTCATCAGTAAAGTAAATACTTTAAGCATGCAACTGTGTTCTGCAAAAGTTTGTTGTCCACTGCGATTAGCTAACCAAGCTTCCAATGATGAAAAAATAATATTAGCTGGGAATTTGTTCACCCTCAAGCTATTCAAGTTGTTAATGAGTTTGTTTCTTCATCTAAACAGATTTGGAGAAATTTAGCATTACATCACTTGCTCACCAAAGGATCCTCTGCAGTGAATGGGTGTCGTCAGAATAAGAGTCCAAACAACTCGTAAAAAAACATCACAATAATCCACAAGTAATCCACACCACTCCAGTCAATCAGTTAATGTATTATCAAGTGGAAAAACTGCATGTTAGTAATAAAATGTTGGCTTCTGGCCAAAATATGAGTCCTACTACAGGGCCATTGAATGCTTGAATCTGATTGACTGAAGACCTCATTACGTCTATATTACTCCGCCACAGGATTTCAGTTATTTCAAAGGTCCTTGCAGCCTAAAACAGCAAAATAACCAAAACCCACACAGACACTGGCCAAACAAATAAATATAGTAAACACTAGAATAAAAACGACAGATTACTTCCATGTTTTTGCCACAAATTACATTTACTATGTAAGGAAAGCACAAACTCTATTTCTCCCACTCTCTCTCCCTCATAGACACACACACATACAGTTTGCACACACGTTAGCATTCACGCTAATGTTTTTAACGCTGCTTTGATGATTAACAACTTAAAATCTGCATGACAGTTCTCACACGCAAGATAACAACGGCATGGTATTGAAGAAATTTTTGTTAAAGTTTCACTATTAGTAGAAACTCTGCTGTCGATGATTTTTAAGAGACACACGGACTCAGAGAGGTAATTCACAAGCTTAATATCTCTCTCCCTCTCTCTTGCTGTCCATCTGCCAGTCTTTCAGTCTATCTAAAATTCATTATTAACTGCATTAGTTTGCAATCAAATACTCAAGTGTCATTACTAGGTCTAAAATGACATTTTGGAATTGCAAAGGCATTGGATGAGCTACGTAAGAAATGAATCCTACTCACAATAGCACTTTAAGGACAAAAAACAGATGATTGTCTTGAAATATATCATCTGATCTATGTCTTGAGATGTGGTGACTGTGCTATAAGCAGAATAATTGACTTCTGTGCGTTGAATTCTGAGGAAATAATGCACACCCGAGGTGTAACAGCAACACGGTCTCACTCCCAATTCGTCACATATTGACGTTTGGTCAGGACCCCTTGGCGTCACATTTCGACGCACATGGTACCCCTTCAGCGTCATTTTTGGACGTGCAGGTTCCTCCACTGCTTTAAAGGTGCCATAGAATGCATGCCCACTTGGCCCATAAATATGCCATTCAAGACCCATATATGCGTCCCAGATCAAACCCATGCCCACTTGGCCTATAAAAATTCTATGCAGGACCCATATGTGTATTCCCAGTTCAAACCCATGCCCACTTGGCCCATAAATATGTCATGCAGGACCCATATATGTATTCCCAGATCAAACCCATGCCCACTTGGCCTATAAAAATTCTATGCAGGACCCATATGTGTATTCCCAGTTCAAACCCATGCCCACTTGGCCCATAAATATGTCATGCAGGACCCATATTTGTGTTCCCATTTTAAACCCATGCCCACTTGGCCTATAAAAATTCTATGCAGGACCCATATGTGCATTCCCAGTTCAAACCCATGCCCACTTGGCCCATAAATATGCCATTCAAGATCCATATATGCGTTCCCAGATCAAACCCATGCCCACTTGGCCCATAAATATGTCACGCAGGACCCATATATGTATTCCCAGATCAAACCCATGCCCACTTGGCCCATAAATATGCCATTCAAGACCCATATATGCGTTCCCAGATCAAACCCATGCCCACTTGGCCCATAAATATGTCATGCAGGACCCATATATGTATTCCCAGATCAAACCCATGCCCACTTGGCCCATAAATATGTCATGCAGGACCCATATTTGTGTTCCCAGTTCAAACCCATGCCCACTTGGCCTATAAAAATTCTATGCAGGACCCATATGTGCATTCCCAGTTCAAACCCATGCCCACATGGCCCATAAATATGCCATGCAGGACCCATATATGCATTCCCAGATAAAACCCATGCCCACTTGGCCCATAAATATGTCATGCAAGACCCATATATGTGTTCCCAGATCAAACCCATGCCCACTTGGCCCATGCCTGTCCCTTATGTGACCCATGTAATCAGCTCATATGGGCTTCCTATGTGGGACTCATACTACAAAACCTACAAGGGACCCACTGATTTCACCCAGCCAAAGCCCATGCCCACACAGTTCCCATGGAACCCGTAGTTAACCCAGCTGGGCCCCACAAGTCATTGCTGGCTGGGTGCTTTAAAGGTGCCATAGAATGCATTGAGAGAATATTTAAAATTGTTCTGATTGGCTGTTTCACAGAGCTCAATTAGCTGGCACATGGATAAAAATATATATTTAATTAGGAGCTCTAGCCGCTTTTAATATGTGGTTTGTTGAATCTGCCGTTTTGAATCGCGGACAGTTTAGTCTGATTACTGTGATGCATGTGCTCTGTGTAAAGTTACAATGCAGAGACACAAGTACTTACCACACAAGTTGAGCTGCTCGTCAGTGATACTCTGGATCTGTAAATCATTCGCCATCATCAGGCAGTTATTTCTCTATCATTCACCATCATCAGCGCAGGCATCTCTCTGTTTATGTGGTAAGTGAAATCCTATGTATTGCAATGTAACAGGCTAGCGCTAGCATTAAGCTAACCGTGTCCCTTCTGTGGCTTGCCTTGTTTAAACGATGTGCTGACCTTACTGATGATTGGGCGATGCAAATGTTGGAGGCGTAACTATTAACGAGCTCGGCTGTAACACCGACTGTTTCGTAACAGTCAGTGTTATGTTGGAATTTACCTATTTTTCGGTGGTCTTTTGCAAATACTAGATTTATATAAGAAGGAGGAAACGATGGTGTTTGAGACTCATGGTATTTCATGTCCATGTACTGAACTTTAACTATACCAAGGTAAATTCAGTTTTCCATTCTATGGCACCTTTAAATAAGAAACCCTTGGCATCAATAAGCTGACGCGAAAGGCACTGTGATTTTGATCGTCATGATTAAATGATGTATTGGGTAATAATATTGCCATTATTGCATATGTATTGGGGTGTGATTTTTCAATGCAAACAGTCACAACAGTTTTATTTATATTACACTATTTACACATTTACGAGCACGTAACCCAACCCCTGCCCCTAAACCTAACAATTTGTCAATAAAACACAGATATAACAGGCAGATACAACTACAGTCACAATTTATTTAAAAAATATGAATATTCCAAGTCTTCCGAGGCAAAATGATTGATTTGTGAGAGGAACAGATGCGAATTCAAAAAACCGGAATTCCTCACATAATTCATAATAACACTTTCTCTAGTGAAAGTCCATCTATTGTTGTCCTCTCACATCAAAATCCACTCACATATTTGTTTAGAACAGTTTTCTCTTCTGTTTGATCTGTGGATATTTCTCTCTTGATTCAGACCTTGCTTTTTTAGTTTGAAGATGATGGATTTGTTTCTTACGAACTTGCAGCTTTTCTTTTTACAATACATTAACTGGTGGACTGGAGTCAAGTTAATTACATGTGGATTTTTGAGTGTTTTTTTTATCAGTTATTCGGACAATCTGACGGCACCCATTCACTGCAGAGGATTCACTGGTGAGCAAGAAATTTTTTTCCAAAATGACAACTCATCTACATCTTGTTAGCCCTGAGAGTGAAATAAATTTTCATTTTTGGGTGAACCATTCCAGTAATGCTGCATTTAATTCAACTCAACTGTAATTTACTTATTTCTCGAAAAAAGTGCAAAAGGATGAAATTGAAGTCCGATGACTGACTTGGTTCCAGTCTATATGTCATCCCATTAACGTTATGAGCTAGGGAAAAGTACTGAGGTAATGATAGACATTCATTTTGAAGCAAAAGAGTCAACATTTCTTGCACATTAGATGACAATAAAACTCTTTAGCTCTCTTTAGCAGTGACAGGTGTGTGACACATAGCAATCCTCTTTATAGTTGCACACCTACAGAAGAAATGCTAGCACTGCATACCATCGTTTATCCTGCATACTATAGTTTAGTTGCTAGGAGACCTTTTTGTTGATTTTTGAACACCTGCAAAGCAATGGCACAGTTGCTTTTTTGTTACCATACACTACATAATGTTTTAAGTGTCTGACACTAGAACACCTTTATAGTTTCTTTGCGACTTTTGTAAAAACCCATTTTCTTTCTTTCCTTCTTTCTTTCAGTAATTCACTTATAATGAAATACTTTGATATCGGGCCGTGAAAGTACACCATCCGTAGAAATTCCAAGAAGAAACCACTAACAATAACACTACAACTGTAACACCAATCATCATGCTATGCTTAACAGTCAAGGCAACATGGAACCTGCTTTTAGGAGGGGAAAAATCAATGTTTAATTTCCACTCAGCTGTTGTTCTGTGGGCTTCAAGATCAACTTGCCCTTCAAAAAAACCCTTCAACTAATGCTTCACACCAAGTGTGTGTGTGTGTGTGTGTGTGTGTGTGTGTGTGTGTGTGTGTGTGTGTGTGTGTGTGTGTGTGTGTGTGTGTGTTTAAAGCAGAGCTCGATTTTTATTTTACTCAAGTGTTTAACATACTTTGTGTATAAACAATGAATGCTTTCAAAGTACTTCCAGTTTCTACTGTAAAATGCGAGTGGCATATATAAGACCTTAGACCAGTTACAAGATTTATAGCTTATACAAACATCTCTATTTAATGAAGACTTTTAGAATGGCTGTGGTTATTCAGAGAGATAACAACCTATGCTCAAGAAAGAAAGAAGACTCAAGAAAGAAAGAAGGATAAAGCAGTTATTTTTTGCACTGATTTCAAAGTTAATCATCTTTAAAGTAAATTGGTAACACTTTACAACTGAGAACACATATTTACTATTAATTAAAGCTTTTCCTTTAATAAACTTCTAATTTGCGACATAAGGGATCTAGAATATTGTCATGCAGAATATAATATTAATATGTGTTTTATAAGTAACAAACAGGCAATATGCACAATGATAAGCAACTAGTTAAAAATGAATCATTTTCCTGAAACTAAACAGATACGACTATTTTATTTTATTTTATGCCCCATCTGCATATGGTTTTAGAATGCATGACCATATTTACATACAGCCCAATCAATTCAAATGTAACCCAACAGTTTATAACTATTATTTAACCTTTCACTGGTTACAACATTATGTTGATTTGATTGCAGTGCCTAGTTAATAAATAAATACACAAAGTTTCTTTAAAAAACAAAACAAAATGATTACTGTAAATTTTGGGCAAGAACTGACATATACAGCATGCTATTTGATAATGAGGAATGGCAGCTGATTTCAATCATTTTGTAACTCTGTCATGCTGAAATTAATGCACAGTGATATGTCAAGCGCTTCTCAACAAAAGCTTTCAAACAGATCAACGTTTACCTGAGTCATTAGTATGAAAGCCTGATCTGCAATGCGGGAGACCTGATACATCTACATAATAAATATGACATCTATTTATTAACATTTAATTTCCATCAATTGACATCATATCATGTAGGAAAGAACTCTTGCCATTTAATCATCAAAAATGCCTATGATTTAAGACTGTTGGCTCAAAAGCTGGGAAAATAAAATAAAATAAAATAATTCCATGGAAAATGATGGGAAGTATTGTGCATTTATTTTTTGCATTTATTTAATTATTTATTTTTCATCTAAAAATGTGTTTTAAATTTTAATTATCTTCAGTCATAAAAATAACAGATGCTAAATATGTGAACATGCACACAGACACAGAAAATCAGTCATGAGAAGACGGCTGCCATTATTTTTACCCCTACAGTTCTTGCCATGAAAAATCCTTTGCTTGGCTATTAATTGTATTCGCTTTCAAACACTTGTAAATGAGCTTCACATGACTAATTAACAGCAAAATGATGCATTATGGACACACACTGACTTCGCTGGCTATTTCTCTTTGCCATCTACATGATAAAGAGTGTACGAGAAACGCTACTGTCCTTGTTGTTTAATGGGGGGTTTATTGTTGTGTATTAAAATCTCCCCAATTAATCCTGGTCCAACTCTATATCCAACCCAAAGTCCTGTCAGAGCCCAATTTGTCTTCATAATTGTTTTTTAACAATGGCTGGTGCAGGATTTATGGTGGGTAAACACTGCTTTAGAGATGCCAGACACCACCAAAACACGTTTATGATTCTGTGTGACAGAAATGAATACAGAAATCTTCTTTAAAATGACTTTGACCTTTCATACAGGTCAGACAATGGTCCGCCTTTATGGCTTTGTTACCCTCTTAAAGAGAAAAAGTCCAGTTAGGACCAAAAACAGCTTGATACCAAGATGTTCAACAAGGAAATACTTTATATTCTCTAGTTATTTAGTAAATCTGTGTATTAATGATTTAAAACTTTTTTGAATGTTTTGATGTTTTTGAATTTTTCTTCCCTAAATAAACATAGGCTATATGTCTTGGACAGATAAGATTTTAAACTTATTTGATATATATATATATATATATATATTTTTTTTTTTTTTAAGTAAACACAACAAATAACTTTTTTTCTAATTGACTATATTTTAAAAATATTTTTGATATTATGTTGAAAACCACTTATTTATTTATTTAGAATCTTTTGATTGCTAATGTATGCATACAACCCATTTAAACTGAAAAATAAACATTTTAATTATTATTTGGAAAATGTTTAGTATAAAGTTTTCTAACCACCCATACACTCTTAAAAATAAAGATTCTTCACAATGCCATAGAAGAACCTTTTTTGTCTAAATGGTTCCATAAAGAACCTTAAACATCTGAAGAACCTTTCTGTTTCACAAAAGGTTCTTTGTGGCAAAAGAAGGTTCTTCAGATTATAAAAAGGTAAGAAAGAGTTGGTTATTTAAAGAACCTTTGACTGAATGGTTCTATGTGGAATCAAAAATGGTTCTTTTATGGCATCGCTTGAAGAACCTTTTAAAGCACCTTTATTTTTAAGAGTGTAGAGTAATGTAAGATACATCTACAAAAGAGAAAATAAAAATGTTAATCAACAGAATAAAACAGTATTTATATCCAGCAATCAGAAAGAGCATTTGATAGTCATGGTGATGCATTAACCTGTTTTATATCAATAAGTTTAACTAATAACAACCAACATCTCCATTAGTGTTATTTTAGACAACAGTATTTGTTGTCTTATTATACACATTTACTGGGCAACCAGACCCAAGAATGAACATGAAATAACCACCATTTAACACTCTGACAACCGTTCTCTGAATAGGCCCATTGCCAGTAGTTACCCAAAGGAGGGTTAATCTTTTCGCTATAACACCATTGATTGGTACTAAATGTGAGAGCCGTGCTAATATTACACAGAAACTTAGCTTGAGGAAGTAAATCCTCATTTTATGGACAGGACCCCTCTTGGTGTGCATTAAAGGTTTATTAAGAGGTTTTTTTAAGGTAATAAAGATCAAGTCTGAACATAAATGAAGTCTTAGATCATCTGTGAAGAAGTATAAGTGTGAACATACCTAATTATTTCACCATACGAGGAAGAAGGGAACCTGCAGGAGGCCAATTAGGAAGACCATAAGACATTTTATTATTTCTTCAGAAATACCATTGAGTTCTCAATGTTTCTAACAACATTTTTCTCATGTCCTTTGCTCTTTTTTCACTTTACTGGAATAAATTTGATGTCGCAATCATTGTATCTGCCCACACTCCTTAATAAAATAAAGCTTTCAAAAGGAGGTTTTCACAGTCATTCGTTTCCCACTACAAAGATAATTTTATGCAATAGAAAGGTTCTGTGGATGTTAAAGGTTTTTCATAGAACCATATATGCCACTAAAGAACTTCTAATTTTTAAAGTGACTGCAAAATTGGACATCTAGTTTTCTCACTATTATGTGTTGAGTAAAAACAACAGCAACAGTTACCAAGACTGAAATTGCCAGTTGTTCAATCCTCAGGGACTTACGGCCCAACTTAACACTCCAGTAACGATAAGTACAGATGACAGCATACTGCTGTCAGAGTTAGACGTCAATGGTGGTTGTTCTTTATTTTTCTCTCACCTCTTTAGATTTATATTTAACCTGACTTCCCTCAGCATTGTGGGAAAAGAATAGGGTATAGACTGTCTGTGAGAGTTTGTGATTATGAGGAGGCAGAATTACGCCAGCTGCTGTAACGCAGCGGTTGTGCCTTTTGTGTTTTTGGTCCGTGCGCAATAAATCCCTGAAGAGATCACCTGACCCTGACTGCTACATTGAATCGTATCTCAGCGCATGAGCAGGCACCTTGGGATACGTGTTAACAAGGAGAGTGAGGCAGACATGGAACACATAGAACACAGTCTTGTGCTCGGAATTAACAATTAAAAACAGACGCCAAAGGGATTATGCCCAACTGTTTTGGAACAGCTCTCGAGATAGAAGGCTACAGGAAACGAGCTCCTTGATACAAAGGAAGCAGAGGAGTGCAGTCAGAACTACACTGACTTTTGATCCACCGTGGATACAAACATATTTAAAGGCATAATTCACAAAAAAAAAAAAAAAAAAATATGCTGTCATTAAATAGCTAAGGGCTGGGTTGACAATACTGATTTCCTGATTTTAATCGATTCACATTTTAACGAACTGATTCCTAAAGGGGTTCTATTATGCTCTTTTACAAAGTCTTTATTCACTAGAACTAGGGGGTGCACTAGAATATGCTGTCATGCTTAGTGGTTCGAACAAAGCATTATTTTTCACATAGTTTACGTTATTACAATAGCTTTCTCCCCAGGCGGGCACAAATGGCTCGATTAGTTTTGGGTTTGATGAATGTCCACCTTCCGAAAAACGAAATGTGTTGTGATTGGTTAGCAGTCCCACTGCGTTGTGATTGGCGAACAGCTTAGATGGCATTTCAGTACTGCCACGCCCCTTCCCAAAGCAGCAAGTTTCGTGTACAACTGTGCAAACTAGATTAAAGTGATTCTTAGATTTTAAATATGGATATTTTTCTTACAAAAACACATCGTAACACTAAAGGAGGCTTTTACTGACCCCTCCGGACTTGTTTTGGACTGGAGAGAAACACTTGTCTATGCCATTCAGTCTATGCCGTTCTAAAGCTTGAGAGTGCCAAGATAATTTGCAATAACTCCGATTGCATTCGTCTGAAAGAAGGAAGTCATATACGCCTTGCATGTGTAGCAGGCACCTATGATCAATTACTCAACATAAGCTGCCTGCAACGACCTCAAGTCACCAACCGAAAGACCCGGTAATGTAGAAACTGCACATTGAGTCCCCACCTCAACAGAGTCCAATCCTGTTAACTGCCGCAGTGATTCAGGGATTGCAGTGCCTGGGACCAGCCCATCTAACACCCCGGGCTCTAGGGGATGCCGCCGTGAGAGTGCATCTGCATTTTTATTACTCTTACCTGAGCGATACTTGATCTCAAAATCAAAGTCGGCTAGCTGGGCAGCCCACCAAGCTTGGCGGAGGTCAGGTGACTGAGGGGGTTATTATCGGTAAATACCACGCACTTATTACCCAACAAGTACTCGCGGAATTTCTCTGTCATGGCCCACTTGAGCGCCACAAACTCCAACTTCATAGAACTGTAATTGGACATGTTGCGCTCAGTGGGCCTCAGACTGCGGCTGGCATACGCAACTGGTCTTACCTTCCCTTCACATTCCTGGGAAAGCACTGCCCCTAACCCTTGGTGGCTGGCATCCACCTCCAGGATGAAAGGCCTAGAGAAATCAGCATACGCGAGTACCGGGGCTGTGGTAAGTTTTCCCTTTAACCCCTCAAAGCTCTCCTGACACCCTGCACTCCAGGCACTGACAAAGCTCCTTCCTGCGTGCTTACCTTTTACACCAGCAAATTCTCCTACCAGCTTATGAAGAGGGGCAGCCAATTTGGCAAACCCCTCTACAAATCACCGGTAGTAGCTGGCAAAGCCCAGGAAGGATCTTAATTCAGTGACATTAGATGGACAAGGCCACTGGGCCACAGCCTCAATCTTACTGGGATCGGTCGCTACTCCCCTAGAAGAGATGACATGACCCATGGAGGAGGAGAACACCACAATATCATCTAGATATAAAAGTAAAGAATGACACTGCTGGTCTCCAAATATCCTCTCCATGAGTCGCTGGAAGGTGGAGGGGGCATTGCACAACCCAAATGGCATTCGATTCCATTCGAAAAGGCCAAATGGGGTGCAAAAAGCGGTCTTCGGCTTATCCCCCTCCGTGACAGGGACCTGGTTATAACCACTGGCTAGATCCATGGTAGAAAACCAACAGGCCCCTGTCAACGCATCCAGCGACTCTTCAATCCGAGGTAGCGGAAATGCATCCCTTCTAGTTCTGGCATTTAACTGACGGTAGTCCACACACATGCGTAGACTACCGTCCTTCTTTTTAACCAAAACGATCGGGGAGGCATATATATACAACTCTCCCTGATTATCTGTGATTCTAGCAGCTGATTAATGTGAGCACGGACAACCTCATACTCAGAGGGCGGTACCCGACGATGTCGTTGCCGCACTGGAGCATCGTCTAGCAAGGGAATATCATGAGAGATGAGATTTGTACATCCCAAGTCACCATCATGTTCTGAAAACACGGCCTGGTATTTCCTAAGCAAGGCCCTAACCTTACCCTGTTCTGATCGTGGCAAGGTAGTCAGGTCAACTGCCGCAATCTGCTCCAAAACAGTGGAGCTGGCCGCTTGAGTGGCCTGAGAATAAGCACTGGCTATAGAGGGTCTAACTTCTGTGACACCGGTCGGCAAACTAACAACATGTACTCTAACCAAGGTGCCCAAAACTCTACGTGGGAAAAGCAAAACATCAGAGGTGCCTATGTTAGTTACTGGCACATAGACCGAACCTCCAATCACTCGCACCAAGGCAGGGGAGGCTAACAAACCCTCAGGTAACCCCGACTCAGTGGGCTCAAACAACACTGTACTACCTGCTAACTGTTCTGCACAAGTTGCTGCCACCAACTTAATTGTACCACCGGTAATGCGACATGCCTGAGGACCACGCACCCTTACCTTCGTCATATGTTCGACAGGAGATTGCCCACTACCCTGATGGCAGTGTTGTAAAGCTTGAAAGACTAAACGTGGTGCAGTAGTGACTGGGGGAAAATCAAACAAAGCAGAGCCATGTTGTCCAAAGAGCTCCTGGTAGCATCGCCCAAGAACATTCATCCCCAATACACCAGGGACTTGAAGGCGCAAGCCACCAGGAGGATCCTTGACCACCAGCACCCCGCATCGCGGCACTACCCTACCACAAAGCTCAACATCCAACTCCATATACCCAATATATGGAATAGAGAGCCCATTTGCAGCCCTCAACTGTAACCATGAACACGACCTTAAACGGTCTTGACCCCATGGCTCAAAATGCTGAACAAAACAGCTTTCTGTAATCGTCGATACCATTGATCCAGTATCAATTAAACAAGGAACAGCCACACCACCCATTAAAACATCCAGATGCGGGCAAGAAGACATTAAATTTGGAGAACTAGATGGCATATCATCGGAGCCTTCCCTTTCCCCAGCCGAGCTGTGGCTCTTCAGCACGGCGGGAGCTAGTTTTCCGACGCAGGGTTAGATCGTGACTGCCTACCCCCATCAACTGCTGGATCAGCACGAGAGCGTATAGGCGACTGAGATATAACACGTTCCCCCTCGCATTCCCGTGCGAAATGGCCTGGTTTTTGACATCGCCTACAAATAACGGGCCCACTACGGAGAGGCTGAGTATGAGGGCGGGAATGGGGGCCCTGTAACCGGGCCACATTCTGGGTAAGCTGATTTAACTGCTCCTGTTGCAATTTTAGCATTTCTCTAAGCTCCCCCATTTCAGACTTCTCCGGCGAACTACGACCACCCAACCGTATGCCCCCCCTTACTTCGTACTGGAACCCTTGCGCCAAAGGAACAGAGAGACTTCGACCCCTTGCTCCACCTGGCATTCCCTCCCGCTCCCATCGAATTGCTTCACTACGCACCTCTAATAATGTCGACTGAGGATGGCGGCGAACTAACTGTTTTAGTTCACGACGGAGGGAAGCGTCGCAAACATATTCAACGAATTGATCCCTCAACAAAATCTCAGCATTTAGCATAGCAGTAGGGGACTTCTGCCTAATTTTCTCTAGCAGGCCCATCAATGCCAGAGAGAACTCCAACAGGGTTTCCCCCTCCAACTGCCTCCTAGAGAAAAAGGCTTCCTGCAGGGCAACATAAGACTGAGAGCAGCCATATAGGTCTTGCAAAATGGAAAATATTTGTTTGGGGTCCCCACGTTCAGCAGCAGAGCGATGCCAACACCTGACCTACCATCAAATATTGGACATTTTCGATCCCTAGGGATGAACACAAATCGCTCAGTTAGTGCGGCACTAGCGCTCGCTGATTGGTCAGTAGGTGGCACCAAAAATTCAGTAGAGGGGCCAGCGGTGGGACTAGAGGGAACGACACGGCTCTGCTCCTGACGCAGTCTTTCATTGTCTGCCCTTAACTGGACAACAAGATCCCTCAACTCACGCAATTCCTCTTCCATTTTAATTTGTCAAACTTACCAAAAAAAGACCTCAGTTCAAATAAACTGAAGAACCCAAAAAAAAAAGGGCCACTGGAATGCTCCAAGTCCTCTGAAATTGTGACACTGCTGCTTTGTCGGCGACACCAACTGGAAAAAAAAAAACAAAAAGACACAAAAGAAAACACGCCTAATAATCCACCCAAAACAATACATAAATCACAATCAAAATGTCTACCCAAATAACAACCAGCATCCACGTCTCAAACCAACAATGAAACTAATCCTGCCGACTACGCCAGAATGTAGCAGGCACCTATGATCAATTACTCAACATATGCAGACTACGCCACCCTGTTAACAGGGAAATCTCACTAGATATGAATAGTTCACTAAACAAGACACACAGGAACTTAGTTTCAAAAAAGGAGTTGAGACATGAATACCAAAAAATACAAAACTTTATTTTACAATCAAATATGAATACTAAAAGTCAATAAAAGACAAAGGAGCCAGGCTATAATGGCATAGAAGACAGTTGGAAACAAATGAAAACAAACGAGACCGAGGCTTACCGAAGAAAGGTAATCTAGTTACTAAATGTAATCTCTAATGTCTCAAATCTTACCACCCAGTGCACAAGTCACACTGCACGCACACACACACACACACACACACACACACACACACACACACAATCAAGTCAATGTGAACACACTGCACTCCGTGTTCGAATCCCACCACCGCACACGAGGGCCAGTTAGTAACCTGTCCGGAAGCCTCGACTCCTGCAACAAAATTAACAAACAGTCAATAAACAAACCAAAATAACAAACTAGCTCTTACAGCTCAAACAGAAAAATACAAAAAAACAAAATATACATGGTTGGTTAAACACAGACCTAGTAGAAACTAAGATCTATATCAGAAGGTGGCCGACATTTACACCACCAATGAAAACAATACAAATACAAAAGAAACAAATATCAACAAAACAAGATTAAATGCTGCTAAAGCAAAACCAACAAAGTTAAATAAACTTTACAAATAAAGCAAAAGCAGCAAACATACAAACTGAAATACAACTTTAAAGTAAACAAAAAAAATAAAACTGACAAATAATTTTATAAATCCAAAATGTACCACACAAACGTAAACCAAGAACAATTAAACCACTTCAACAACCAGGACGAACGACGAATACTCGTTAGAGCAGACTTAATAAAGAAACCAAAAGAATAGTACAGCTACACATCGAAGGACCAGTGTAGCATCCAGGAAATCACTCCGACAAAACAGCAGCATCAACAAATGTCACCCTGCAGGCTCTGTTACATGCAATGGACCCAAATCAGACTATTGTTCCTAAAAGACAATATTACAATTACTTGTCACATCACAAAATCTGCGGGAAAATTATTTGTTCTACATACCTTCTTGTTATCGTCAATCCTACACATCCACTCACATGCAGCCGCAAACATGAAAGGACATCAAAGCGCCAATTCAGCACGGGATTACAGAGGGAGAACGTGAAGGCAGCAAGAGAGAACAGCCGCCACTGATAAACCACAATTGATGCTCTCGGTAATGAAGCTATAAATTAAATACATTAAAGGGATTATCCCAAGCCACGCATCATGATGCTAATGAGTTAAGCACAATGCATACCTGTGAAAGCGGAAGGGGCAAACGCGGAAATGCCGAAACCTCAGGCAATGACGCACAACCGGTGCTCGAACACACAAATGGTGTCGTAAAATTTCTTCATATATATACCCACTGAAATTATGTGATTGGACAACGCATGCTTTGCTTATTAAATCTATTACAGTTCCTCCCACTACACATGCATGGAGGGTGAATAAATAATACACTACAGTAGCGTTGGTCCTATCGTCAGCCTGTGAGATCGCTGATACATGATATTATCATTACTGTGCTAATTTATTTCATTATTTACATGCCTAAAACCCACTCCAGCATAAGCCTAGTGAAGCTATCTACACTGTATGATGAATAAATCTCTTACCACACACCGCACAAGTCTACGGCACGGCTCTGACTCGGCCACTGATGATCGTCACTCTAGTCAATGCTTGTGTTTACATCAGGCACCCTGTGGCTAGCTGAAGCATCTCAGAAGCAGCTGACCATGCTACATCACTAAAGTTAGGCGAATCCCCCACTTTGGGATTTATTTGAATGATATTCTAATGGGTCAGTAAAAACCCTGTGAAACTACGGTTTAACAAAGCAGAACAGCTGCATCACCAAATAAGTTTTTTTTTTTTTGTATTACTTTTGCATTTATTAACACTATCAGTTAGGTTTAGGGTTGGGTTTGGTGTAGGGGTTATTTCCAGTACAAGGGCATTAACCTTTAGCGATATACCTTGGATATTTGAATTCTGAACAGCTGCAATACTTATCTTAAGCAGTGATATAAAAACACAGCAATACATGCCTGTACCAGTGTAATAAAAACATGAAAAAGTCACATATTTTAGCACTTTCTGGACATTTCACTTTGAAATTGCCGCTAAACGTGCAGTAAGGTATAATTACGGTGTTGTAGAAATGTATGTAGAGGCACATATTACAAACAATACAAAAGATGGCTGTTAAATAACAGCTCCAGTGGCGTAGGTAGTAAAGCATATAGCAATTTCTGTTTTGACGTGATCGACCCAAATTCAAATCCACCTTTGCAGAATGTGTTCTCCTTTCCACATCACACATCACATCAGAAAGGCATGTATTTTTAATAAAAATAAAGGAAATGATTGAAAAGGAGTTTATTGTCTCAAAGTGGCATGCATTTAAAAAATAATAATATAAATGATCATTTACACTCAATACGTTATTATCTCATACTGTTTTATAATGTACTACAATACTGAGGTCCAGATATGACACTTTTTGCACTAGGTAGTATAAACAGCATGTAACTTTCATTATTGCAAAAAAATACTCCTATTTTTACATAATGTAAATAGAATCTATCGTTATTTGCACTTAAAAAAAAACGTCTATTTTCACTTAAATAGTAAATAGAATCACACTTAGTGTAAATAGCATCTATTGGTAAGAAAATATGCTATTTTCACTTAGTGTAAATATAATTAAAATAAACACAATGAGAATTGTAATGTATGTTGAAAGATCATGTCTTAAGTAACAGTGTTTCATCCAAGGAAATAAATTAATAAAACAGCCTGTAAACAAGCCACATAACATGATCTACCTTTAGAAAGCCGTTCAGTGTCAACAGCTCTAGAGAGCGTTTCGGATGGTAATTGTTTCTCATGGGGACAGGAGTTAGTCATGATTTTATTGTCAAATGAAACCAGAAAATCTGTGTTTTTCCCCCACCATCTGCGTAAAAATCCAAATTGCCTGTTTTTTGACAAACACAGAGGTTGTGTGATAATTTAATTGCGGACCGAATCTACATCTCTGGGTTTACAAAATTCACTGTTTAAATCCTTTTTGACTACTGCCAAACACTGTACAGCAACTGTTGCACTTTGCTGTAACTTGCATGTATATTTATTACTGAAATGCTGGAAAGTATTCACAAGAACAATATCTCATAACTGCTCCACCACAGTGGGTGGGAGCTATTAAGAACAAAAAGAAGAAAGAGAAGATAAGCACGTAAACATTTGAAATGGGTCATTATTATGGCAGCGACAGGCATGCAAAATAATTTTAAATATGTATTATAAACAATTATGTGCATAAAATATAAATAAAGCAGCTTTATGTTCACCTTCTGTAAAAAAAAAGGGGTTGCATTAAGTTATTTCTGCTAATCTCTACAATTTTAATGTCATCCATAAGTTTGAGAGATAAAATGCCAAACAGAAAACCATTTCAACTAGTGCATCTATTTTCCTATTTTTAGGAGATCTAAATACTCAAATAATACATGGGATATTATTAAATATGATTTTTTTTTCCTATTATTCCAAGCATATGACATTTTATTTACAGCAGACAATCGTGAGACTGAATGCGTAAGCAGCATGTTCCCGGGTTTGTAGGATCTCAGAACATCTGAATCCAGTTTTATCACTGAGGTGCCATGTAAATTTATTTTTACAAACAACTACATGAGAATTTTTTTTTTTTTTTTTTTTTTTTTTTTTTTTTACTTTTTAACCTGTTGTTAATGTATGTTGGAATAAATCTGTAATGAAAACAAGTTGTTATGACCGCTACTCTTCAAATGTTTATATATCAAAAACTGTGATAGAAAGAGAAATATCTGAAAATATGCATTTACATTTAATCATTTTGCAGATGCTTTTATTCAAAGCGACTTACTGTACAACTGAGAAAAATAAAGCAATCAGAACAACAAAAGGGCAGTATGTAAGTGTTATGACAAGTCACAATTAGACTAACTCATAGCAAGTTTTTTAATAATAAATTAAAAGAATAAAAATAAAAGAGATAGCATTAGTGTTAGATGGTTAAGTTTTTTTTTCATAATTAAAAAGAAAACAAGTAGATATAATAGAAAAATAATAGTGAATGCTTGTGCTATATATATTCATTCCACATTCACATACACAAAACCTTTAGAACAACATGAATGCGCGTAACGACACAATTTTATTTTTTTAAGAACTATTACTTTAAAAAAATCAGGCCTTGCAGCCAAGGAAGTGTACAGCCACTATTTTTGTCTGTTTAGCCCAATTAATCTTTCCATGTTCGAAGGCCCTGCTTCATCTCAAAATAACAGATATTTATCATAGTTATTCTGGAGGCCATTTAAGGCAATTATGAACAATTCAAATGAGGATGATTAAAAAGTAATAGCCCAAACTGTGCAAATCCAATCTGAGCGCATTTTATGAAATGGGATTCCAATAGATGAGAAAAGCATTAATAAACCTAATTTTTCTGATGTTGTTTGGCTTAATGTGGAAGAGAGGTTTTAAATAGGGTATTATTGCATCACACCATCAAATGCATTTATTTTTGCAGTACACGAATTTAGCAGCATAATGCTCATAATCATAATGATAATGACTTTGTGATAGCGTAAATATTTTTGATGATCATCACTTAATGCTTTTCTGTCATCACCCTTCTGTATACATCAATTCTGCATTCTGTTTAAAGTAATATGTGGGTATTGCTTTGTTCTACTCCTTTCAGGTATAATGTGCTCTTTTGTGTATTGTTTGAACAATGACAACAAAATAAAGTAAAAATCTAGTATTCGTTTTGCAAATATGCAAACACACCATTCGCTGCTAATGCTTGCTTAGCAGGTTTCATTATCATAAGTTTGAGTTTCCACATTGGATATCTGAAAACCTTTCTATTGCATTTTGCACTCTGATGTTGAAACGTCAAATGCATTTTGAAACTGAGAATTCAAATAATAATTCCAAATAAGCATAATGCAGCTCTGGCTGAATGTCAGAGTCCAGCTTGGATTGTTTGTTATTATTTAAGTTATTAATATTTTTTTTATTTATTAAGTCCAGAATTATAATGTGACATTTCTGAATGGGCAGTTGATCATTCCAGTGATCCATTTTAAGCTTGTTTTAATGAGGTTGTCATAAGAAGCTTACAATGATACAACAAATCCTAAAATAATAAACTAATCTTGTATTAGTATGCTATTAAATGGAAAATAAACAGCAGAAGTAGCTCAGTGCAAAACCGATCCATTCGATTTTACACTGTAAAAAGTTTCATCAAAAAATCAACAGCCATTATAAACTATCACTGTCATTATAAAGCTTGGAAGAGCCAGGACATTCCTTAATATGACTCTGATTATATTCGTCTAGAAGAAGAAAGTCATATACACCTAGGATGGCTTGAGGGTGAGTAAATCATGGGGTAATTTTAATTTTTGAGTGATCTATGCCTTTAAGGATCTCAAAAAGTAACACTGAATCAAGTAAGCTTATCAGTGATTGGTCTAAAACCACTGTACACTCACAAAGCCAGGGCTGTAATTCAGAAACCACATGCATTCAAGAGACAAGTTGGCCATTATGAAAGGAAAGGGCAGGGGTATGTTGGCTGGTTGACTAGATGATATCTGTAATCATCACACTGTTTGCAGTAATTCAGAAGAAAGCAATTCTTCCTCTACTACAGTAAATAATATGAGGAGGCAAATCCTTTAGCCCCTAAGTGAACAGACAAAACTGAAAATATGCTAATTGCGGCGTAGGTATGAAGACAGACTTAAGAGGATTTTTTATTAAAAACACGTTCCATGTTTCTGTAGAGTGGAAAGCATATACTAGGAGCTAAATCGTTATTGGGATTTGTAAGAAGTGGCTCAATCAAAATTCCCAGGTAGTTAATTCCCAGGCACGGATAATAACGGTCCTAATGAGCTTCTAAGCCCGGAGGATCCCGGCTTTCAGCCGTTTGACACTCTGGCTTTGATCCTGGACCTCTGTTTCATGGGGGTCTGTTCTACCTAGCGCTAATTCCCTAAATGCGCTCAGCTACAGGATTCGCAGCTGGACTACACCACACTGTGGAGCAGAGGAAGAGGCATGGTTATGGAGTATGAACCTCAGCACACATCACACATGAAGGAAAGATGACTTGAGCTTTGTGTTCTTTGCGTCCTTCATTTGAAAAATAATTGGATACTTGCAGGCTAGATAGTGGCATCAGGGCAGTCAAAAATAATTCAGTCACCAATTAATTATTGTATGCAAACAGTATACTGTAAGTGTGCTTCTTCAACAATGCAGACTTTAAAGTTTAATAGGTTTTAATGGGTTTAAAAAAGTTTTTTTTTTTTTTTTTTTTTTTTTTTTTTTTATAATAACAATAAAAAATAAAAATGAGGGGCCTGTCATTTTATTATTCTGATGGCGAGGCTATATGTGACCCTGGACCACAAAACCAGTCATAAGGTTAAATTTTACAAAACTGAGATGTATACATCATATGAAAGCTCAATAAATAAGCTTTCTGTTGATATATGGTTTGTTAGGATCGGACAATATTTGGCCGAGATACATCTATTTGAATATCTAGAGGGTGCAAAAAAATCTAAATACTGAGAAAATCACCTTTAAAGTTGTCCAAATTAGGTTCTTAACAATGCATATTACTAATCAAAAATTACATTTTGATATATTTATAGTATAAATTTTACAAAAAATCTTCATGGAACATGAACTTTACTTAATTTCCTAATGATTTTTGGCATAAAAGAAAAATCAATAATTTTGACTCATACAATGTATTTTTTGGCTATTGCTACAAATATACCCCAGTGACTTAAGACTGGTTTTGTGGTCCAGGGTCACATATCTGCAAAAGCCGAGTTAGGCCAAAGTTAATGATTTAATACAGGCCTGGAGTCGTAACATTCATTGTGCATGGAAGCATG
>NC_133372.1:6504612-6589921 GCF_049309525.1 Garra rufa | reverse complement strand
GCCTCCAGGGTGACCACGCTCTGAATCATGTGTGTAATCAGTCCAATGGAGTCGTGAGACGTCACGTACGTGATGACGTCACCGACCAGGAAGCTTAAAAGCACGTACGGTGAGAGCAGCACTAGCTTTCTGGGAAATAGCAAGTGTCGCAGGGATGCCGGAAGTATGGCCTCGAGACGCAGCATCTCGTTCCCTTCAGGGAACTAGGGTTACATACGTAACCTGAGACATTCCCTTACAGGTCACTTACGAGAATGCCCACGCCGCCATACTGAGGATGTCCCTGCCTTATTAGGGCGAGAGAACGAAGGAACCAGGAGTGGCTGGAAGATCTAGGCCATAGAACCTAGTGAAAGTAAGGGGCGTGGACCAACCCGCAGCGTTGCAGATATCTTGTATAGACAGGCCCGAAAGAAGGGCTTTAGAGGCAGACATACCACGAGTCGAGTGAGCCTTGACTCCCAATGGAGAGGGGAGACCAGAGGACTTATACGAAAGGGAAATGGCATACACAATACACCGGCTTATGGAAGGCTTGGCAGCAGGACGGCCTCTCCTCGGATGGCTGTAACAGACAAAGAGTTGGTCAGCCTTCCTCCACAGGGCAGTTAACAGACACATACAGTTAAGCTTCTGCTGGCCGGGCTCCCGAAAGGGAGGAGGATGAAAAGCCTGCAGTACAACAGGCCGTGGTGCAGTGGGGACCTTGGGGAGGTATCCCACTCGGGGATACAGAAAGGCTTTGGCCATACCAGGCGCGAATTCCAGAAAGGAAGGAGCCACTGAGAGGGCTTGAAGGTCCCCAACCCTCTTAAGAGAAGTGATCGCCAAGAGCAGAGAAGTCTTAAGAGTAAGAAGACGATAAGAGATCTCTTCCAGAGGTTCAAAAGGAGGCTTAGAAAGAGCCTCAAGCACCACAGCCAAGTCCCAGGTTTGGACGCGAGAGCGTACTGGAGGCCTCACCCTCAGCGCACCACAGAGGAAACGTGTAACTAATGGGTGTCTTCCCATTGAAGTGCCACCAAGAGGGGCATGGTAAGCAGCTATGGCCGCCACGTAAACCTTCAGGGTGGAGTGGGTTAACCCGGCGGAGAGACGGGCCTGTAAGAACTCCAGCACTGTACCAACTGGGCAGTTAACTGGGTCAAACTGGCGGTCTCCGCACCAAGAAGTGAAAAACCTCCACTTCAAGGCATACAGTTTCCTCGTGGAGGGAGCTCTGGACTGGAGGATGGTCTCCATAACCTCGGTTGAGAGACCGGAAGCTACGAGCTGTGCCCCCTCAGGGGCCACACCCACAACTTCCACAAGCTCCGGGCGGGGGTGAAGAATATGACCCCCCGCCTGTGAGAGGAGATCCCTCCTGACTGGAATCTCCTAGGGGGAGCCGTCTAGGAGGGAAATCAGGTCCGAGAACCATACTCGACCCGGCCAGAGCGGGGCGACTAGAAGAAGTCGAACCCCGTCTCGGCGCACTCTCGCCAGAATTCCCGGGAGCAGAGCGATCGGGGGGAAGGCGTACAGACGTAGTCTCGGCCATGTCTGTACCAGTGGCGGCTGGTGCTAAAAAATTTTAGGGGGGCGCACACAAAATGAATCACATTGTTAATACAGGCTTTATTATCAGTAAAGTAATCATTAAACATTTGTAATCATCCCAAAAAATATTAGCCATTTATATTAATGTGATTCAGAGTTGAAGGCCATAATACTAATGTTATCCACACGAGGGAGCCACAGGATAAATCTCAGTTTAAAGACAGTGAAAATAAATTGATTTGTAGTAAAACATTGCATATAGATTACTTTTCATAAAGTTATATATAGTCCAATATAATAAGTAACTTATGCAAAAACTGTAAATACTTGTAGACCATTAATTGTTTTGAACTAATTATAATGGTATTGACAATATATTTGTCAAGTTGGTAGACATAACTGAATGTATGTCCAATTAAAGAAGGAACACTATATTTTTTATATATATAATAATATAATATAATAATATAATATTATATATATATAATAATATAATATAATAATATAATAATGCTAACATAAACACTCACAATTTACTTGAAAAAAGACGTCTATTGTGTAACTGCATCATCTACATAAACCATTGTGCTTGTACCCCTACGATCGAGTTAAACTGCATTGTTTCAGTTACTTTCTGTGTAGTTGCCCACAACGCTTCGGTGACAGGACTTTGAAATAACAAACAGGGAAAACGATAAAAGGCATGACTTACATCGCATCTAGCGAGTAAACTTTATCCAAGCTCCATGATTCGTAAGTTTGTTTTATTTTTTTTCTTCATTTGAGAGGCTTGTGATAGTATTTTTTTTAGATAAAATCGATTTTACTTCCATCTCGGAAAAGATATTGCACATATTTGACAGTCAAGAACGGTCCAATCACATGAGGACAAAATGTATAAAAACAATATTGATTGGCTAAGATCTAAAGTGGGAGAGGACAATCTGAAACAAGCCAATCAGAACTCAGCCTCAAGTCACATGCGTTTCAAAAATTTACAGACCTAATAGACACCCATTTGGCCGGCGTCCCGCATACACAAACAAACAAAAAACAGTTTAGATTTTATTTTTATTTTTAACAGTTTCTAACATAACTACCAGTCGAATAGTATGACAAAATAATGCAATTTCGTGATTATTTTGCAATATGCATTAGACTTATTTTTAACATGTTAGTAATCTTTCTCCTTGGCTAACTTGAGGGGGGCGGCGCCCCAGCACCCCCTATTGACCAGCCGCCACTGGTCTGTACCATGGCATCCAGCCCCAGGGGAGCTGGATGACTTTGAGAGAACCAGAGGGGACATTGCGTATTCTCTTGAGTCGCGAAGAGGTCCACCTGAGCCTCGCCAAAAACCTTCCAAATCTGCTTCACTACTATAGGGTGAAGCATCCGTTCCCTGGGCCTCGGCCCCTGCCTCGACAGGATGTCTGCTCCCAAGTTGAGATGCCCAGGGATATGAACAGCTCTCAGCGAGAGGAGTTTCCCCTGGGACCACACAAGTATCTGGTGCGCCAGCTTGTACAAGGGGCGCGAATGCAGACCTCCTTGGTGGTTGATATAAGAGACCACCGCTGTGTTATCGGTGCGCACCAACACATGGCGGCCCCTTAGGTCTGGGAGGAAGTGTCTCAGAGCCTGAAACACAGCCAGCATCTCCAGGCAATTGATGTGCCACATGAGATGATGGCCCCTCCACGGACCGTGGGCGGAGCGGCCACTCATGACCGCTCCCCAACCGGTGAGGGATGCGTCCGTCGCAAGCGTGACGCGGCGACAAGGAGCTCCCAGCAACGGGCCCAGATTCAAAAACCAAGGTTTCCTCCACATGTCTAAGGCACGAAAGCATCGCTGCGTGACCTTGATCATGCGAAGCGGGTTTCCCCTTGGGGAGAACCCCTTGGTTTTGAGCCACCACTGTAGGGGTCTCATGTACAGTAGGCCAAAAGGAATCACGTTGGACGCAGCCACCATCAGACCCAGCAGTTTCTGGAACCGCTTTACATGAGTGACCGGCCTTCTCTCACTCTCTCGACCTCTGTGAGGATTGAGTCTACATGAGCAGGAGACAGATGCGCCTGCTTCATGGATGAATCCCACACAACACCCAGATAAGTGGTTCTCTGAGACGGAGAAAGCACACTTTTCTTGGTGTTTAGTCTTAACCCCAGCTCTTTCATTTGTGACAGAACAACATCTCGATGTTGAACCGCCATCTGCTTGGACTGGGCCAAAATCAGCCAGTCATCGATATAGTTGAGTATGCAGATGCCCTGGAGTCGCAGCAAACCTCAGGAACTTCCTGTGTTGGGGAAGGATGGAGACATGAAAGTATGCATCTTTCAGGTCTATTGTCACAAACCAGTCCTCGGACTGAATCTGTGACACCACCTGCTTGATAGTCAGCATCCTGAATTTGAGACGCATGACTGAGCGATTTAGGACGCGCAGGTCTAAAATGGGCCTGAGGCCCCCATCCTTCTTGGGAACTATGAAGTACCGGCTGTAGAACCCGGACTCTTGCTCGTGAGGAGGGACCACCTCGATGGCCTCCTTCCCCAGAAGAGTGTTTACTTCTTGTTCCATAACCAGAGCCTGCTAAGGGCCCACGATAGTGGGAAATACTCCGCTGAAACAGGGAGGAGGAGCGCCAAATTGAATGTGGTAACCTCTTTCTACAGTGTGCAGGACCCATTGAGAGACGTTCGGCAGAAGTTTCCACGCTGCCAGAAAGTCTACTAAGGGAATCAGCCTCTCGAGACTGACCTCTGGTGTTAGAGGGACAGCTGACATGGGGTCCTGAAGCGGCGAACCGGCAGGAAAGCGCCCAGACAACTGTCGAGGGGACCTCCGTGGAGGTCGCGAGCTTCCCAGTACTGCTACGATATCGGGTGGTAGTCGAGAAATATGCTCGCTGGGGGTCGCTGCTCCCTGAAGCACCGTAGGTGGCAGGGTTGGCAGAACGACCCCCTGGGGACACTGAGGAGAGACGGGCACTGTATGATGAGGTGTTAACCACTCTTTCCCAGAGGGGACTGTCCCCAACGGCCCTCCATAGGAGTCAGGGCTGCTTAGCCGGACCCTTCTTAGCCTGCAAGACCACCCTCAGGTCAGTCTTGGGCTTAGAAGAGCCCAGCTTAGAGCATCGCCGCGGCCCGCGATTCCTTTGAGCCTCACGGTATGAGGAGCTAGTATGCGGCTGGGGCTGCTGTGATCTAGCAGCCCCCTGAGTTGGAGCACGGCGAGGGAGGAACCACTGAATTGCCGCCGCTTGACGACGTGCCTCCTGGTGTCTGTCGACGATGGAACCAATCGCGTCGCCGAACAGACCCGAAGGCACAAGCGGGGCATCCATTAGGAAGACCTTGTCCTTCTCTTTTATGCTGGACAATGTCAACCATAGGTGCCTACCCGCAGCTATGGTGGCTGCGGAGAGGCACCTAGGCACCAGTTCGTCTGAGCTCTGCGATGTCATCAGGCCAAGCCCCCTCACCCTCATCCAGCTCTTTAAGCAGGTCGGCTTGGTACGCCTGTAGCACCACCAAGGTGTGCAGACACGCACCAGCCTGACCTGCCGCCGCATACCCTTTGCCCACCAGAGCTGAGGTGGTTTTTAGAGCTCTGGAGGGCAGTGAGCGGGCGATGGATCTGACAGGTGAGCCAGAAGATAGGGACTCGCCCGTCTCCATACCCTCTGTCAAATCCACTTGCGATCCCCACGAGTGCAATCGCCGCTCCGCCTCGGCGGAAGCGAGACCAGACCCGCGAGGAACGCTGGTGAAGGCTCCCTCCTCAAAAAGAGCCTTCCGGGAGCGGAGCACACGCAAAGGCATGCGTTCACAATGCAAGCAATCAGCCCCCTTGAGAGCTGATGCTGCATGTGCCGTTCCCATGCAAACAACACACAAGCCGTATCCTCACCCGTGATAAAACGTGGGCAAGGAGGGACACACGGCCTGTGATGCTGCTGCTTATTATCACCCTTCTTAGACATTTGATAACACAAACAGACAATCACTCTCTAAACAAAAGTTGTGCAAACTGGCACGAAAAACGGAGAGTGACAAACATAGAGCGCTTGCTGAATGGCAGAAAGCTAGCGCTGCTCTCACCGTACGTGCTTTTAAGCTTCCTGGTCGGTGACGTCATCACATACGTGACGTCTCGCGATTCCATTGGACTGATTACACACATGATTCAGAGTGTGGTCACGCTGGAGGCGTTCCCAAAGCGTTTCGACGCAGCGTAAGTGACCTGTAAGGGAAATATATTTGTTATTTATTTTTTAATCAAATTAACACTTTTTCCCCAAAACTTTATTTTTAAATGTAAATTTATATTTTTTAAAAATCATCATCAAGCAACAAATTATAGATGGAATGCAAACATTTGTCCGTTTGCTTCAAACAGCTGCTGTTGTCAACGAGTTAATTGGTTTGTTATGCAGCCAAAGTGAAAAGCTGTCTATTTATGTATGTACTGTATGTGTGTGTGTGTGTGGGGCAGGTGCTCAAAGTATAAAAAGGGCATCTGAAAGAAGGCATTAAAGAGCCCCTCAGGTCCATCACCTCATTGTAGGCATCCAGTTACTTATGTAACAAGTAACAATGTCATTAATAAGACAAATTATGCATTATTTGAAGTTTTAATTGCGTTTCAGGACTCAAACAACAGAATCAGTAATATTTTTTTCACTATAAAAGGGGCTCCATAAATAGTGCTGTGCTCAAAACATCAGTACAGCAATACTGTACTATATATTGTGACACATTCCTTGCTGATATGTGACCATGGACCACAAAACCAGTCATAAGTGTATTTTTTTTTCAAAATTGAGTAAATAAGCTTTTCATTGATGTATGGTTTGTTTTATGACAATGTTTGTCTGTGATACAACTATTTGAAAACCTGGAAGCTGAGGGTGGAAAACAATCTAAATATTGAGAAAATCGCCTTAAAAGTTGTCCAAATGAAGTTCTCAGCAATGCATATTACTAGTTTATGGTATATTTATGGTAGGAAATTTAAAAAATATATTCATGGAACATGACCTTTACTTAATATCCTAATGATTTTTGCCATAAAAGAAAAATATATAATTTTGACCCATACAATGTATTTTTGGCTATTGCTACAAATATTCCTGTGCTACTTTGGTTTTGTGGACCAGGGTCACATATATGTATTATTACAGTGGCCTCTAGCAGCCAATGCTGTGAATCAGTTTTGAGAAAGAAACTGAACATAAAAGACCATTTTAATGTTTAAAAGATAAAAAATATTTTCCTTGGACCTATTCCTTTTGATTAGAAATTGTTGTGTATTAAATTGTCAAACCTAAAGATTTTCTTCTCTCTGTTAAACACAATAATAAAGAACAGCTGTTATATTAAACTCTGAGTGGTCACTATTGAAACTATATGTGGCCCCTGATGTATTGTATTGTAAGATTGTAGACAACAGGCTTTACTGCAGAGTATAGAAATAAAACAAACGTATTAAGGAAGGAATTTTATTTCATTATTTAAAATATTTTAAATATCAATTTAAGGCAATTTGTGACCCCTTTTAAGAGCCGCAGAAGTAAAATGAACAGTATGAGTAGGATTTGACAATGTACGGTAGAATATTAAGGCATAAAATGGCATGATTTATAATTCAGATACAGCTTCACACAAAACAAAATAAAATATCTTATACAATGGAATTTCAGCCTTTATACCATTAAAAGGGATAAATCGAGTATATCATTTATTATATTTATTTAAAACATAAATATTACTGTCTTATTTGTTTAGATATTTAGAAGGCACATTAACTTCTTTCACACAACTGTGTTTGCTGCATAACAACGTAGGTCGATAATTGCAATAATTTGACCATAAAGAGCTGAAAAAAATGTGGAAAAGAAAAAGTCATTCTCTGTCACAAGGGGGCGCTTTAAGAGCGCTGAAATATTAAGGTTTCCCTAGTAACGGCTGTATACAAATCAACATTAACGCTGTTTTATCAGGCAATAAATGAAAATGACAACGACATGTTTCTGAGGACAGTCGGTTCCCTTCAGATACATTCATATAAAGACATCAGTGCCGCGTTTTGACTTTGAAATCTACAGCGTTCATATTTATTCAATGACATCATTGCCTTTTGAAGATTAATCCAGCCCTATCGCGATTCTCGTCTTTCCGTCCCCAACTGTAAGACCTCTTAATTTATAATTAAGTATTTTCTTATACTATTTAACATATTTAAAACTTTTTATGGCCTTAAATTTGATACAACTAAATTGAGGAGTTTTTAAGGACCTGCAGGTGCCCTCTACTTTACGATGGCCCGTTGGGCAGCCGGTCAAACATTTTGGTAGCCCGACTGGAAAACACAATAGCCCCGGGACGTCGGGCTAGCGATTTTGCGAGCCCTGCATTACATAAAAAAAAATAAAATAAAAAAAAATAAAAAAAGAGCAGACCTTTGACAGAAGGGCACTTTGGGCATCTGAGCAAAAGGGGCGGGTGCTCGAGCACCCTCCGCCCCCCCCCCCCCCCCAGCACGTGCCTGGTTTTCACTAAACCTTTTACTGTATACAAGTTACTAGTTCAAAAGACCACGTCTGTTGAAAAGGAAAGTAGAAATACAGAAATACAGGTTTGGAACAAAATGGGGGTGAATTAAGTAAATACTGACATTTTTATTTGCTGGTCAACTGTATCTTTAAATAAATAATAAATAAATTTTTTAAAGGTCTATTTGCTTAGTAATTCTGTTGCGTTCTTCATTTATTGCACAAATACTTCCAATAGCATAGTAGACACACAAGTAAGCAAAGTTCTTTAATGACCTTGATTGATTAGCAGAAGTTTTAAATTACCATATGTTCTGTTCAATATCCTTCATAGCATTTTTTTTCTTACTGTAACAGCACTGCAACATTTCAAACTCAATTAGCTGCTTTGGGAGCATATGCAATTTAATGACAACATTTGAGTTAGCATCTACAGTATTCTCTTACCCCCCTAACTTAATCCAGGTTCTACAAATTTGCTGCTTATATATGCAACCTCCTACAAAACGGATCTGCAAATCGAAAATGACAGATTTAGTAAAAGCAATGACCAACTGCTGACTCACTGTCACGGGTTTTCCCCCAGTGGATTAATTTGTCATGAACATTAGGGATATCATCCTTCAAGAGTGAGTATGAGAGCCATCGGATTGTCAAAGAAAGGGCACTGGGGATTTGCGGAGAAAGAGAGGGAGCTAGAAGAAGAGAGAGAGAGCGAGGAGGTAGAGCGAGATGGATGTATATATGCTACCATGTGACATTAAACCTCAGCTGTTGTCTCTGAAGGCAGACTAATAAAATAGATTAGAGAAAACACAGGCATAAAAGTGTGACACAGGTACGTGCTTTCAGAGTAGAATTGGATCCATGAGAACAACTGTGTTTTTAACAGTCTAGAAGTCAGTGGTGCAGACATCCAGTCCTGCCTCTAGGCAAAGTCTGAGTTGTCAGGTTGGTCATGACAGAATTCACAGTTGACGGGTCCAACATGCCATCCGCTGGAACCCACAATCCCTTTCACATCTACAAGGTAAAATGTGTGATGATTAAGTCTCAGAGTATGAAGGAGTTCATATAATGTGAAATAAGATTCAGAACCATTCCAGCTACAGTAGATATCAATTGAGGTTTAGTCAGAATGAACAGCCTTACAGGAAGGGAACAAAGATGGCATAAGACATATGTAACCTTGCACATTTCACAAAGCTAGGGAACAGGATTAATTTGTTTAGCAACTTTAAAAAATGTAAAAGTATAAATAATTCAAGGATATGAGCTCCCACCAAGAAAGGTAAAATGAAGGTTGAAAACCAGATTATTCAACAAGAAGAAGAGTGTCTGGACAATGCATTTTATATCAATATCTCCAAGTCCTCTTTATCTTCCTTCAGAAAATAGTTAATTGATCTGCCTGGTTCACCGAAACATAAAATATTAATCTACGAAAAGTCATCATTTATTTAACTTCATATCATTAATATCAAAATCTGTATGACTTCATTCAGTGCAACATAAAAACACTTATTACTTAAAAACACAATAACACTTCATTTGAACATTTCAGGGGTGTTGACATGACACTATTTTCAACTAAAAACTGACAACATTTTGCATTTTGGCCATTCATTTACAAGACAACAGCATTTTGGGGGCCTGAAAACTTTGGAAAACGATTTTTAAGTGCAAGGTTTTTTAAAACAAAATTATATGTAGTATATGTATAAACTATGAAAAAACGAACTTGGGAAAAACAGTGACGTAATGCACATTACAAATACATCGCCAACTACTGGCCTTGCATGCATAATACAGTGATTTATTCTTTTTTCGTTGATCTGTGTAAACATGGATCATTTGGACAATGCTGACACCTGTACATGAAACTTTTCTGGTTTTAGTAAAATCTTTGTTGTGTAAAAAACACTTGGTGTTACTCAAAAACACAATAACACTTTATTTGAACATTTCAAGGGTATTGACATTACATCATTTTCAACTAAAAACAGAAAATGTTTTGCGCTTTGGCTGTTCATTTACAAGACAACAGCATTTTGGGGGGGCTGAAAATGTTTGAAAACAGTTTCAAAGTGCAAGTTTTTGAAAACAATATCATTTCACGAGTTTGCCCTTACATCTAATCTGCTTCAGCGAGTAATAAGCATATTTTGGCGTGCTGTCCTGGGGAAGGGTTCCGGGCCCGGAATACAGGCCGGACCCAGAGAACTCCCCAAAAGAAGCTTTTACGCATGGGACAGCTGCCATGAAGCAAGAATTTTTGGTTGCCCCCCAAAATATGCGTAGAACTAAATTTATGTAAAGAAAAAGGAGGAGAGCGACGAAATAATAATAATAATTATTATTATTATTTTTTATTTATTTATTTTTTCTCGATTCGATGTGTCTCTGCTGCACCGGAAGGGGGGGCCTAGTCCGACCCTGAAATGGACAAAATATGAGGCGATTGGTGGAGGGACCCTCACTGCTTCCGAAGGGAGCTGCAGCTCTGCTGCACCGGAAGGGAGGGTCTCCCTTGCGAGGTGCCTCGGATGGAGGGCTCCCACTGCGACTGAAGGGAGCCGTGACTCTGCTGCACCGGCGGGGAGAGCCCGTCCGCTGTAGAGTACGCAGCGTAACTCGGCTGACAGACGGAGGGCTCACGCCGCGACCGAAGGGAGCCACGGCCCAGTCCGATGCTGAATAGGCAATAAGATGAGGCGATTGATGGAGGGACGGCTCTGCTGCACCGGAAGGGAGAGTCCCCCTTGCGAGACGTTTTTTTTTATTTTTATTTTTTTATTATTTTTTTATTTATTTTTTTATTTATTTATTTTTAAATAAGGCGATTGGTGGAGGGACCCTCACTGCTTCCGAAGGGAGCTGCGGCTCTGCTGCACCGGAAGGGAGAGTCCCCCTTGCGAGGTGCGTCGGATGGAGGGCCCCCGCGCTACCGAAGGGAGCCGCGACTCTGCTGCACCGGGAGGGAGAGTCTGTCCGCTGCCGAGTACGCAGCGTAACTCGTGTGACAGACGGAAGGCCCCACACTGTGACCGAAGGGAGCCGTGGGCCTGCTGCACCGGGAGGGGGAGCCCATTCCGATGCTGAATGTGTAAAAATAAAGCGATTGATGGAGGGACCCCTGCTGCTTCCGAAGGGAGCTGCGGCTCTGCTGCGCCGGAAGGAAGAGTCCCCCTTGCGAGGCGAGGGTTGGCGCGTCGGATGGAGGGCTCCTACTGCAACCGAAGGGGGCCGCGACTCTGCTGCACCGGGAGGGAGAGCCCGTCCGCCGCCGAGTACGCAGCGTAACGTGTGACAGACGGAGGGCTCACACTGCGACCGAAGGGAGCCGCGGCCCTGCTGCACCGGAAGGGAGAGCCCCGTCCGACGCTGGATAGGCAATAAAATAGGCGATTGATGAAGGGACTCTCACTGCTTCCGAAGGGAGCTGCGGCTCTGCTGCACCGGAAGGGAGAGTCCCCCTTGCGAGGCGACGAGCGTCGGATGGAGGGTTCCCACTGCGACCGAAGGGAGCCACGACTCTGCTGCACCGGGAGGGAGAGCCCATCCGCTGATGAGTACGCAGCGTAACTCGAATGACAGACGGAGGGCTCACACTACGACCGAAGGGAGCCGTGGCTCTGCTGCACCGGGAGGGGGAGCCCCGTCCGATGCTAAAAAAGAAATTGAATTTGACGGCTGGTGGATTCTCTGTGACAATATGATTAAATTTAACATACAATGGGGTGGTTAGAGTCGACAACAAATTGAGGATACAGTGCAGATTTAGCTTGCGCATCCCCAAATTGAAAGTAATAAAAGGGGTGTGATAAGGTTAAATTAGAGAAAGGAGGTTAAATGTCAATGTAGTAGCCTTTCCTTCTTGGTTTGTCTTTGTTTAATCAAATAAGCGATAATTTCGTTATCCAGAATGGGTAAATCTGATGCCGTTGAATTTAGACGTTATTGCAGTTTCTGAAAATCTCCAAGCCAAAGAAATTGCTTGGAGGATAAAGTCGAGTGACGTGTCAAGGAGCGGTTTCAAGGGATGAGTTATGGGAATATGAGTTGCGAATAGTGAGGTACTGGGGTTGGCGATTGGCTCGCCTCCAGATCCAGTGCTCTGAATTTTTGCAAGAATCTGGAACTTGATGATATTAGGCCCAGGGGGTGGTTCCAGAGCAACAGCATTCAGTGGAGTAAGTAGTGGGACTGCTGTGAATAAAGTGTACCAAGGTTTAGATTGAAAAGAAGGTTGATAATGAAGATAGGGCGGTGCCATAACAGTTTGCGGAGGCAGCCTCACGCATGGATTAGCTCCTGGTTACTGATAGGGAAAAGGAGTAGCAGGAGGGTAAGAGTAAGAGGTCTTGAGCGGCCAGCAGAGGCAGCCTCACTCTAGCGTCTGCTGCAGGAGATAGAAGGAAAGGCATGGGAAATATAGGAGGAAAGCCATGATAGCGTGCAGTGTGAGGAGTGGCCAAGTCTGGGGCGCGGCCTAGGCTTGCTGATGGCCTGCTGCATCCTGATGCTTAAGAGCCAGAACTTGACCTGGAGAAAGACAACATTATTTTGAATGAAGTAGAAAGCTGTGAGGGAGAGGAGCATGGGCCGCAATTGTCAGGGAGGTAGCCTCATACTTAAATAGGGCTAGTGTCTGCTATGGGAGCTGGATGCCACTGAAAAGAAAGAGGTTATTAGTAACAGGAGGAAAAGCCTGAGATGTGTGGGCCTAAGTTGCAAACAGAGACAGCCTCATGCCTCCTTCAACGGAAAGCGAATACGGTTTGTGACATCTTGAAGAGCCTGTGTAGCCTGCACAGCAAGTGAAGGCGGCCTCGCACTAGTGTCTGCTATGGGAGCTGTAGGCCACTGAAAAGGAAAAGGATTAGAAGTAACGGGAGGAAAAGACTGAGATGTTAAGGCTTGTTGCAAACGGAAGCAACTTCGCTTTTGTTTTGGCTGCTGTAGCTGTAGGTCACTGAAGCTTGAGATATGCGGAAGAAAATGCTGTAGAGTCTGTGCAGCCTGCACAGCTTGCGGAGGCAGCCTTATGCTTGTTTTCGCTGTTTTAGCTTTGGGTCACGGGAAAGGGGAGTGGTTTGTGGTGCTATGATACATACCGATGTTTTACTTCTACAAAGAGCAAACATTTCTTCTAAAACTTTGTCGGCTTTGGGTCATCATAGATACTATGTCTATTAATTCTGAACATGGGTGCTTATAATCAAGTACATTATTTATTTATTTATTTATTTACCGTTCTGTCTATTTGTGCTGGCTGTGCATTATGACTCATTTATTATTATTATTATTATTATTATTATTATTATTATTATTATTATTCAAATATTGTGTTTTGTACGAGCTCTCCCTCGCATTATTAACGTGACAGTGTGAATGTACGTTGAATACTGCGCACAGGAATAAACATGACAAAATCATAATACAATTTGTTAAGCTTATTTCTTAAATTTATGCATCGACAGGAGAAGTATAATTTATTCTTTGGAAAAATGTGCATTTGGATATAAATGCTGTAATAATTTAACGTAAGTAAGTAAATTGAGAAAACACGCTCAAATTGACCAGAGTTTGAAAACAGAAACCAGCTGGCGCTATTGAGCATATTATTTTGTCAGCGGTCAGCAGCCTGAATGACCATATATATTACAAACAAGTAAAATGTGTCTTTGTTGATTATAACAACACCTTGAAAAACAGAAAAGGTAAGAAGCATTATTTTAAACGAGGGCATACGACAGGAGCAGACCTGTAGCGGAACAAACTTTACCCTGAGATTGTGTGTATGTACCGGTAGGTTGCTAGTTGAACTCAACAAAAATATTAATGGTTGTCTTATGATGCGCCTTAGTTGTTAGTTTGTCACTTCAAAATTGCTAATTTAAGAACACAGTTGAACGTATTTTCTATAATCTTTATCTTATTTATCTCGGAGTACAATGTGTAATTTAAAAACCCAGCTACAATGCTACTGAAACATCACACACAGAAAAGTTTAGTAATTTCATTTGTGTTCTGGTTACGAAATGACATGAACATAAATTATGTATCGCATTGTTTATCGGCTTTTAGCAATAACTGACCTGCCTTTAGCGACTTATCCAGTGGTGTAGTAATGCCTGGAGAAGTGGCCATACGCTTCATTTATGAATTTCGTTTTTAACTTTCTATTTGAACGCATTACTGGATCCTTGGACTAAAATGTTTACAGGGGTTCGCTGGTTTAAGAAACTTTTGATCGTAAAAATCTTATTAGTTTTCTTTGTAAGGTGTTGTTTTCGTAGTGATTCAAATGACTAGGGAGCGGGCGTAGGCGCAATCATCAAATACATTTCATAGCAAGCCGGCGCTACGGTCCTGACAGCATTATCACTGTCTTTAGCGAATATTTACATTTATTCACATATGACTGGATGTTGTAGACTGTCATGATTTTGGCTAATGCGGGACACTAACGTTACTGAATAATGCATATCAAAAGGGGTTTTAAATAGTGGGTATACGCCGTATACCTGTGTATATCGTCCACTAAACCACTGGACTTACCTAAAAATAATTAACAACACGGCCCGTCTCGCGCTAGCGACTGCTACGAGAGCTGGTGGTCTGACTACATGCTGCGCTGCGGCCGGAAAAGGCAGCGGTGAATAGTTGAACCAAAGCGGGAAGCGAGTCGGGTTTGCTGCGGTGAGTAGTAGGGCGCGAGCCAGGCTTGTCTGAGGCTTGTCGCTGCGACCCGACGCTCGAAAGCCGAATCTCGTGCGGGACATAGTGGTGTAGAGCGAGGCGAAGTGAATCTAATGCCGGCAGATTGCAACGGATGATCCAAAAAACCCCGGTACAGGTTTAGTCTTTGACTGTGATATTTTGATCAACGCCAAACCGAATGCCAAGAAACTGTCGCTGGATGGAGGTAAGACGGCTGGCAATATATAGATGATGCCCTAATTCAATGATTGGTTAAACAAGCTGCACCTGTGCCGAATGGATTGATTATCTGATCGTGCTCCTCCCGAACCTTGTTAATAAAACATCATATGTATTATGTGTAAACTATGACAAAGCAAATTTGGGAAAACAGGGACCTTATGCATGCCTTGCATGTATACTACAGCGGTTTAGTCTTTTTCGCTGATCTGTGTGAACATGGATCATTTGGACAATGTTGACACCTCTGTGTGAAACTTTTCTGGTTTTATTACAATCTTTGTTGTGTAAAAACACAATAACACCTATTTCAGAGGTGCTGACATTACACCATTTTCAACTAAACCAGACAATTGTTATGTTTTATGCATTTTCGCAGTTCATTTACAAGACCAGCATTTTGGGGGCCTGAGAACTTTTTTTTAAAAAAAGTGCATGTCTTTAAAAAACAATACTGTTATATATGTAAACTATATATATATAAAAAAAGTGATTTTCTGAAAACAGTGACATCATGCATATGTGAAAACTTTTAGGGTTTTAGTACAATCTTTGTTGTGTTGTCATGCTGAGAAATAGTAATTCACTGACCAAATGCTGCAAATGAAAAGCTGAAATGAAACTATGTAAAATAACAACGCAAACTGAAAATCTTAAAACAAAAGGGAGTTTAAAATGCTTTAATATAATTAATACTAAAATAACACTGCTGTGAAAGTCCTATTTATTAAATAAAAGAGGTGAAAACATGCTTCTCCTGGGATATAAAGCGTGTTGATGTTTCAGGTTCAGGAAGCAAAACTTGGTGTATCTCTTAAATAATTTCCCAGAAGAGCATAAGCCATAAGTTTCCACTTTCTCTGCATTGTTCTTATTTGTGAAAACCAATCCAACTTCTGGCCTGGAACTACTCCAAGCATTTCAGATGGCACATATTATTTCATTATTTTATTTTTGGTGCTGTAGGACTTGTCAAACATTTTCATCTGAGCAAGCTACATAAATCAGAAAATCATCAAAATTCAATCAAACGAACACAAAAACATGTTTGACAGACAGGAAATAAAAACAATGTTTTAAAGATGTTTTTAGCAAAGTCATTTTTTGAAGTGTGAAATGGACATTTTTCCTGTCTGCTACCTTTGACGTCCCGTCTCAGAATAGTCGCTAGTGAAGGGATTGAGGCTGAACATGGTCTTGTGGTAGCATCAGCCAATCAGTGTTGTCATTATGTCATTTTCCATCTCAAGAGTAATGAGTCACATGATATTTATGGCTCAGGTGATTGGCTTAAAAAAAATACTGACAGGCAGGTTTCATATTTTATAATACAATCAAGCAACTTGGGAATGCTAACATTAGCTTTAGCCATTTTAGACCTCCTTGACAATACCAATAACTAGGAGAAACAAAGACTTCTGTTAGTAAACAGGGAGAATATAAAGTGGGAGTGTGTTCGAATATATGCAGAAAGAGCATATATACAGTGGCATGCGAAAGTTTGAGAACTCTGAATCTGTGAAAAAATGAATAATTTTAACAAATTAAGAGAGATCAAACAAAATGCATGTTATTTTTATTTAGTACTGTCCTGAGTAAAATATTTTACATAAATGATGTTTACATATAGTCCACAAGACAAACAACAAATAGCTGAAACTATTAAAATAACCCCCTTCAAAAGTTTAAGAACCTTGGTTCTTAATACTGTGTGTGGTTACCCAGATGATCTAAGACTGTTTTTGTTTGTTTGTTTTTTAGTTTTGTGATGGTTGTTCATGAGTCCCTTGTTTGTTCTTCACTGTTAAACTGAGCACTGTTCTTCAGAAAAATCATCCAGGTCCTGCAGATTCTTTAAATTCTTTTGCACATTTAAACCCTTTCTAGCAGTGACTATGATTTTAAGATCCATCTTTTCACACTGAGGACAATCAAGGGACTCAAACACAACTATTAAAAAAAAGGTTCAAACATTCACTGATGCTCCATAAGGAAACACGATGCATTAAGAGTCGGGGGGTGAAAACTTTTGAACAGGATGAAGGTGTCTTGAAACATATATATTTTTTTTTCATTTAGTACTGCCCTTCGGAAGCAACAGAAGATACTTGCATGTTTCCTGGAAAACAAATTAAGTTAAATTTACCTCGATCTTCAAATTCCAAAAGATTTCAACCCTGGCTCTTAATTAATGCATTGTGTTTCCTTCTGAAACATCAGTGAATGTTTGACCTTTTTTAATATGTGTGTTAGAGTCCCTCAGTTATCCTCAGTGTGAAAAGATTGATCTCAAAATCATTCAGTCACTGCTGGAAAGAATTCAACCATGCAAAAGATGCTGGAAAACTGAGGAATCTGCAGGACCTGGATGGTTTTTCTGAATTATTTCAGGTATGTTTTTGCCTTTTGGACTACATGTAAACATCTTATATGGAATATCTCACTCAGGACAGTACTAAATAAAAAATAACATGCATTTTGTATGATCTCTCTTATTTTGTTACAACGATTTACATTTCCACAGATTCTGCAAGGGGTTCCCAAACTTGCGCATGCCACTGTATACACACTATGCGTATGTGTGGGAATTATCCTGTGGTCCCTGAACCGACACGTTCAGAAACACCTGATAAGACCAACCTGGTCCTCTAAGGTTTACTTTGACACACTCCGACACGAATATTAACAAGTTTAGGCCAACGCATATTCATGATAACATGCAATAAATAAATAAACAAACATGCCACTGTTTCTAGAATACATAATGACTTGTATCCAGTGAATAGCAGGCAGGATTACATGAGCATGGTAAGTAAATTGAGAGCAGTAATGGGACATCTATTGTCTCTAAAGAGCTCTGGAGAAAACACCATTACTCTTAGCTCATATGAATTTCCATCAAATTCCAGTTTGGCTCAATCAGCATGCACACTGAAGCACAATCCAAAGTAATAGTGTAAAAACCAGCACTGAGCTTTGTAATTAGATTTTTTAGCATGTAATGGATAGAACGCATGGGGCACAACACAACTAGTGCTGAATTAACTCTCACAGGCTAAAGCTAGCGAACTTTCTCTACACAATGCTAATTATGCTAATGCTAATCCCCTCATTGCCCTCTTTGCCTCATTGAGAGGACTGATAACGCAGTCTCATTTCTACCATAAGTTACATCCAAATGTGGGAATGCCCTGTTGGATGCAGCAAAAGAGAGTAATTGACTTTTTAACTGGTCTTCACTGCTTAATGCTCATATGTTTTCCAGTATTTCAATCTTTGTGGCTCCTTCTCATTCAGCGTATGAGAGAATAATAAAGACTGCATACCCTGCTGAAAAAAACAACAACAACAAAAAAAAAAAACAGCCTGGTTTTAGCTGGTCATAGCTGGTCAGCAGGCTGGTTTTAGAGGGGTTTTGGCCAATTTTCCAGCCTGGCTAGGCTGGTCAGGCTGGGACCATGTAAAAAAGTATTCAATCATCGTTGACCGTTATTACATACTAAATGTTCTTTTAAACCAGTTAGTATTCTCTTCAATTACATTTATGTTGCTAGTAAAATTTGGTGTACTTTTACACTGAAACAATTTTCACACAAAAATTGCAGGAAAAACACATTAGTTTGAGGACCAGTTCCCAGTATTAACTATATTTACTATTATCTATAGGCTATCCCTGATAGCACACGCACATCTCAAAGACATTTACATCTGCATTTACATTTGCAAGACATAGCTTGCTCATCTGCAATACGTCTAATGGCCGTTTCCTATCAGGTGTCAAATAGACGTCTATTAGATGTCTTTGAGATGTTTATGATTTAAAATGTATGTAAAACTAACATCTTACAGACGTCTGCCAGATATGGTCATGCAGAATAAGGCATTAAAATGTGTTTAAAGTACCAATAAGCAGCCACCATACTGTACTAGTAATGCGCATGGTAATATGCAACTAGTTAATACTGCGACTAAAATAAAATGTTTTAGGTAATAGACTCTAGGTGTGACTTGTGCAAACTCTGTACATGTAATTTAAAATAGATAACTTTTTAATCAATGTGACATAAAAAAGGATCAAATTAAATTATCCTCACGAAAATGGTAAAATCTTCTCTCTTAAAACTTTGCTCTTACCCTGCTCTTTTTTAATGAACTAAAATGAAAACTATGCAAGTGATTATATATAACACGACTGAGCATGGATCCATTTTGACTTGAGTAACGTGACCTCAAAATATTGGTGAACTTATAACTTTTTGTGTGCTTCACTTAAACCACACTGCATAATGCTAATTATAAAAATACCTGCAATCTGCTATAATTGTAACTGTTCAGCATGAAGGTAAACGCCTAATTAAATTAAGTTCATGATAATTCTAATGATGTTGAAACGAGAATCCACTGTGTCAATCACATTCTCTATATACTTTTTTTTAAAGTGTGTGCTTTGCAAGAACCATCCCACAGACAATTAACTTAAATAAGCAAACAAACAACCACCTTCTGAAGTCCATGACTATCAACCTCACATCAACTAAAACAATGTTTAGACCTGAGGGCTCTTTCTCCAAAGTCCAAACATCCCATTAACCAAACAAAAAACCCTAACCACTTGCTTAGCGACACTCACCTTAGCAACTGCCTAAGCCTTTAATATATCCTGAACCCATTCTATTCTCTTTCTCCTTTCACTCACTGACACTGTTACACAAAGGTAAAACCCACAAATAATGATAAAATGTTCCAGTGTCCCTAGCACTTCAAGGTAGCCTTACTTGACTTGTGAAACTTTGGTAATGGCCACTTGCACAGTATGAGAACTTTTGTACAAGCTGCTTGAAAAGGAAGTGGAACAAGAGCAAATTAAAAAATGGAGGCACATTTAGGTCTTTGAAATGTTGTGAATACTTCTAAAAATGGGGCAAATACAGATATCTGAAAGTGTTATAATGACTGCTATACCTCAGGCCAATAAAATGAATTTAATAGGCCTATAAGCTTAAAAAAATAACAATAAGGTGTAATGAGTTCCTTTTGGTGTGTTCACATATTTGTTTGTATGTTTGGCAAATATATGTTGTCAGCTGGAAAACAACTCAGATGAAAAGCAGTTTAGTTGCTTTTAAAGGTCACGCATCAGTGACTAAAAATGTTAGTCGTGAATGCGTTGACGCCCACACTGCCGTCTATCTGTTTGCTCTCATTTACTCTCTTCACATGGAAAACAAAGAAACCATTAATTAAACACACCAAATAAACATGCACAAATGCAATAAAGTGCTGCAAAAGAAAACTATACATTTCTTGAAAAGGAAAAAGTTGGTCTTCTTTTGTCTTTTTCAGTCTCAATTCTCTCTTTATTTTTTTGTTCCACAAATTTTGTCAGCAGCTTGTGTATTGGCCTGGCCTTAGCACTTGATTTTTATATTGCTGCAAATGGTAAAGTGTAAAGATGTGTAGAGCTATTTCTGTTTGAATTGTTCATGCTTTCAGAATCAAATGACATGAATCCAACCCTGCCTAGACTAGACTAGATATGGATCCTCACAGATCATTTACCAATATGACAATCTTGCATCTTTCTGTATCACACTGTATAACTCTAGGAAAGTTTATTCAACACTTTAGGGCTGCAGTATTATCTAGTTGCCTTTTTTGAAAATCAAAGTGAAAATCAAAACTGTTGATTTTCAATCAAAAATGAAAATCAACAGTCATTTACAAATAAAATATAATATTAGATTTAAGTGTAGTTATATTATAGAGTACATAAAAAATCACTTTAAAATAAGTCTCTTATTCTCATCAGCACTGCATTTATTTAATAATAAATACATGAATACGGGTGTCACAAGTGCGGTCTCTGTGGCTCCCTCCAACCGCCGCCAGCGGGAACCATCACCGGACTTTTAGCTCACTACATTTCCCACAACCCCGTGCCTGGGACCCCCACTTCCGGTTCCGGGTCATCCGTTCCTCTTCCCCTCAGTCTGCCATTTATAGAGCGTCACGTTGGCGCTTTCTTTGCGAAGTTTTGTTAGCCTGACTATCAATCCTGAGCGTTATTATCTCTCTTGCTTACCTGCTACGATCGGACTGTTTATTTGTTGTTTGAACTCTTGCTGCCTGCCTTCTGACCCTCCGCCTAGATTTATTGACGATTCTTTGGATTTACTGTGTTACTCCTGTCTGCTGGTGTTTGAACTTGGCCTGTATTCGTTTACTCTGTTAATAAAGTGTTGCACATGGATCCCACGCCTCCGGATCAGTCAATGGCTGCGTGACAGAAAACTTCGCCACCCACGGATCCAGCGATCGCGCACCAGAGACCGCCCGAGTTACGGGCTCAATCTACGCCGTCGACCGCCTCAGCAACCGTCTCCCAGATCACTTCGGAACTGTCGGCTCAAGCTTCAACGCTGCTACTCCACCAGCAGCAATTGAACCGACTCACCGAACTCACGGCACAGCTGGTGACGGCTTTACAGGGCCTTCAGGTAACCGCTCCACCCGCTTCGCTCCCCGTGACTACACCACCACCGGGAGCTCAATCAGTCGCTTCCAGTCCGCGTCTAGCTTTTCCGGAGAAATTTGATGGGACTTCCGTGAAATGTAAGGGATTCCTCCTTAAGTGCTCTCTTTTTGTGAACCAACAGCCACATCTATACCCCACTGACGAGAGTAAGATCGCGTTTGTCTGCTCACTTCTCTCCGGACGAGCACTGGATTGGGCCACCGCTGTCTGGCAGCTAGATCGGCCGACCTTTCCATCTTTTTCGGCGTTTCTACAGCGCTTCAAGGAGGTTTTTCTGCCCAGTACTGAGAGCGGTGAGGCGGGGGAGCAGCTTATGGCATTACAGCAAGGCAGACGGACCGCAGCGGATTACGCCCTGACTTTCTGCACACTCGCAGCTCAGAGCGGATGGAACGATGAGCCTCTCAAGCTCCATTACCGTAAGGGACTCAACCCCAGCTTACAAATGGAACTGGCCTGCAGGGACGAGGGACTTACTCTGGAGCAATTCATCGACCTTTCTATCCGAGTGGACAATGTGATGCGAGCAAGGAAGCCCTATTGATCATCTCCTACCACTCCTCTTCCCATGTCTACTTCGGAGGCAGCCCCTGAACCTATGCAACTAGGAGCCACGAAGATCACTCTGGAGGAGAGGGAGAGAAAGATCCGGGGCAACCTGTGTCTCTATTGTGGATTAGCAGGTCACATCAGGGCGAACTGTCCTACGCGACCACCCCGTTCGCCTTCTTCGGTGAGTAAAGACAAGCCTCCTCATAGCCGTTGTGAAATACCTGTTACTCTTAAGTTTAAAGACATTTCCATTGAGACTACAGCCTTGATCGATTCCGGCGCTGCCGGGAATTTTATTGATGCTGACTTACCCATCACTTACCCATCCTCTCTTGTACTCCTCATGTGGCAGTGGCCGCCCTCGACGGGCGACCGCTAGGATCTGGATTCATCGACCACACCACCGATGATCTCTCTCTCTCTCTGGATCGAACCCTCTCACCTAGAACTCATCCGCTTCTTCATAATCACCTCTCCCCAGTCACCTATCATCCTGGGCTACCCATGGCTCAACCTACATGGACCAACCATTTCCTGGGCCGACCGCATCATCTCTCGTTGGTCCCGTCATTGCCAGCAGCACTGCCTCCAACCCAAAGTCAAGCCAGTAAGACCTTCCCCTGACACCCACACCACTAATTCCATACCCATTGAGTACCAGGATTTGTTGGAGGCTTTTAGTCGCTCCAAGGCCACCCAACTACCTCCTCATCGCCCGGGAGACTGCGCCATCGACCTTATTCCTGGAGCCACTCCACCCAAGGGCCGTATTTTCCCTCTATCTCTCGTGGAATCAGAGGCCATGAACACCTACATTAAGGAGGAATTAGCCAAGGGCTTCATCCAACCTTCCACATCCCCCGCCTCGGCCGGCTTCTTTTTCGTAAAGAAGAAGGACGGGGGTCTCCGCCCATGCATTGACTACCAAGGACTCAATGATATAACCATCAAATATCGTTATCCACTGCCACTCGTTCCCTCAGCCTTGGAACAACTACGCACCGCCAGGTTCTTCACCAAGCTGGACCTCCGATCGGCTTACAACCTTGTCAGAATTTGTGAGGGGGACGAGTGGAAGACTGCTTTTTCCACTACCTCGGGCCACTACGAATACCGGGTAATGCCCTTTGGCCTAGCGAACAGTCCATCTTTCTTCCAGGCCTTCGTCAACGAAGTATTCCAGGACATGCTTAATCGATGGGTGATCATCTATATTGACGATATCCTCATTTATTCCAACAATTACTCCGAACACGTTAAACATGTCAGAGCTGTGTTGAAGCGTCTCATCGAATATCAGCTTTATGCTAAAGAGGAGAAATGTGAATTCCACCAGGACAAGATCTCCTTTCTGGGATATATCATCAGTACAGAGGGAGTTGCCATGGACGACCGAAAGGTTAATGGCATTCTAAACTGGCCACGCCCCTCAACCCTCAAGGAGCTTCAACGCTTCCTCGGCTTCGCTAATTTCTACCGCCGTTTCATCCGGAACTTCAGCTCTGTAGCAGCCCCTCTCACGGCTATGGTAAAGAAGGGAACCTCTCGACTCACATGGTCCCAGCCAGCCATTCAGGCCTTCGATGATCTCCGTTGTAGATTCACAACTGCACACATCCTTCATCACCCCGACCCCGACAAACCATTCATCGTGGAAGTGGATGCATCTAGCACAGGAATTGGAGCAGTACTTTCACAACGACAAGGTGAGCCTCCCAAGATGTTTCCCTGCGCCTATTTCTCTCACAAATTAAGTCCAGCCGAGAGAAATTACGACGTAGGCAACCGGGAACTATTAGCCATCAAACTAGCTCTGGAGGAGTGGCGGCACTGGCTTGAGGGCGCCAACCATCAGTTCACTGTTCTCACAGATCACAAGAACTTGGAATACCTCCGCTCAGCCAAGGTCCTAAATCACCGCCAGGCCAGGTGGGCACTCTTCTTCACCCGTTTTGATTTTCAAGTAACCTACCGCCCAGGCTCACAGAATACCAAGGCAGACGCACTTTCACGCATCCACGAACCTGATCTCTCCAGTACTTCCCCAGAAACCATCATACCCACCTCTATGATAGTTGCACCTGTAAACTGGGACATCATGACGGAGATCTCATAGGCTCAGGTCCAGGACCCCACTCCAGCCACTTGCCCAGCCAACCTTACGTATGTGCCCCTCAACCTACGAACACGAGTTTTGGCTGAGGTCCACTCTTCTCCCAGCTCGGGCCACCCTGGTATAGAGTCCACTCTTTATCTGCTCAATAACAGGTTCTGGTGGCCTTCCATACATTCAGATACCATCAATTTCATTAAGAACTGCCTCACCTGCAACACTTCCAAAGTCCCCCGTCGTCTACCTGCAGGCCTACTCCAGCCCCTACCTATACCGCAGCGTCCCTGGTCCCATATAGCAGTGGATTTTCTTACCGACCTTCCTCCCTCCAACGGATATACCACCATCCTCTCAGTCGTTGACCGGTTCTCCAAGGGCTGCCGGTTCATTCCACTTCACAAGCTCCCTACTGCCCTGGAAACTGCAGAACTGCTATGTAACTGGGTTTTCAGATTCTACGGCTTACCAGAGGACATAGTGTCTGACCGTGGACCCCAGTTCTCCTCTCGACTCTGGTCCAGCTTCTTCCGCCTCCTGGGAGTCAACGTGAGCCTTACCTCGGGATACCACCCCCAGGCCAACGGCCAGGCTGAGAGGTTGAACCAGGAGTTGACCCGCTTCCTCCGTTCTTACTGCCATAACCACCAAGAAGACTGGAGTCGCTATCTATTCTGGGCCGAGTATTCACAGAACTCACTACGCAAACCCGCTACTAACCTAACTCCGTTTCAATGCATTCTAGGTTTCCAGCCACCTCTCTTCCCCTGGTCCGGGGAACCGTCAGAACTTCCTTCGGTCAACTCCTGGTTCCAACAGAGCGAGGAGGTCTGGAACCAGGCCCATGTACACCTCCAGAGAGCCGTGCATCGCACCCAGACCCAGGCGAACCGCAGACGTCGACCAAATCCCCCATACGAACCCGGACAGTGGGTATGGCTCTCGACTCGGGACCTCCGTCTGCGCCTGCCCTGCAAGAAACTTAGTCCCAGGTACGTGGGTCCATTTAAGATTATCAAACAGATTACTCCAGTATCATTCCGTTTAGAACTACCTCCTGAATATCGTATCTCACTTCAAGGGGGCTCTGTCACAAGTGCGGTCTCTGTGGCTCCCTCCAACCGCCACCAGCGGGAACCATCACCGGACTTTTAGCTCACTACATTTCCCACAACCCCGTGCCTGGGACCCCCACTTCCGGTTCCGGGTCATCTGTTCCTCTTCCCCTCAGTCTGCCATTTATAGAGCGTCACGTTGGCGCTTTCTTTGCGAAGTTTTGTTAGCCTGACTATCAATCCTGAGCGTTATTATCTCTCTTGCTTACCTGCTACCGATCGGACTGTTTATTTGTTGTTTGAACTCTTGCTGCCTGCCTTCTGACCCTCCGCCTGGATTTATTGACGATTCTTTGGATTTACTGTGTTACTCCTGTCTGCTGGTGTTTGAACTTGGCCTGTATTCGTTTACTCTGTTAATAAAGTGTCGCACATGGATCCCACGCCTCCGGATCAGTCAATGGCTGCGTTACAACGGGAATATTGGGAAATATTATTATAATTTTACAATATATTGCAATTTTACTATTTTTTTATTTAAATAGCAAAGCTGAATTTTCTGCATGTTTGTTACATGATTATTTAGAAATTATTCTAATATGCTGCTCAACCATATTTTTTTTTATATTAAATCATATTGTATATATATTTTATAATAATAATTGATTATTTTTTTTGTTATTAACAATGTTGAAAAAAATGTTACCTGAATTTTTATTTTGTTATTAACAATGTTGAAAAAAATGTTACCTGAATTTTTATTTTTATTTATTTATTTATTTGTGATAGTCCCTTGTTTGTACTGAACAGTTAAACTGCCTGCTGTTCTTCAGAAAAATCCTTTAGGTCCCTTTAGGCTTTGTTTTTCTTTCTTTTTTTCAGCATTTTTGTATATTTGAACCCTTTCCAACAATGACTGTATGATTTTGAGATCCATCTTTTCACACTGAGGACAACTGAGGAACTCATTTTCTACTACTCCAGAAGGTTCAAATGCTCACTATTGCTTCAAAAGGAAACACTATGCATTAAGAGCCAGGGGTGTAAACTTTTGAACAGAATGAAGATGTGAACATTTTTCTTATTTTGCCTAAACATATTTATTTTCATTTAGTACTGCCCTTCAGAAGCTACAGAAGATATTTTCATATTTCCCAGAAGACAAAACTAGTTTAATTTACCCTGATCTTCAAATTCAAAAATTGTCTTAATGCATCTTGTTTCCATCTAAGGAACTTTTTGTAATAGTTGTAAAATTGTTGTAATGAGTCCCTCAGTTGTCTTCAGTGTGAGGACAGTCCTCTTTTTTGGAAAGAGTTCAAATACACAAAAATGCTGTAAAAATAAAAATTTTATGGGGCCTGAAGGATTTTTCTGCAGAACAGCAGACAGTTCAACTGTTCAGGGCAAACTATCACAATAAATAATAAAATAAAATAAAATAAAATAAAATAAAATAAAATAAAATAAAATAAAATAAAATAAAAAACAGCTGTGGATCATTCAGGTAACTACACAGTATTAAGAATCAAGTGTATGCAAATTTTTGAATTGGTCATTTCTATAAATTTAACTATTATTTTCTCTTGTGAACTATATGTAAAAGTATTTTATGTGAGATATCTTATTCAGGTCCGTTAACAAAAAAAAAAAAAAAAAAAAGCATGCAAGATTCTGCAAGGTGTATGTAAACTTTTGACTTCAACTGTATATAGACCCCAAACTTTTGAACAGTATAGATAGTATTTTAAAATAAACTCCTTCAGGATGGTACCTAGTCCTAGTTTATTTTGCAATAAAGGCTTATTATAATTTTTTTCTTACATGTCCCTCACTTCTGGCAAACCAAAGAAAAGAAAAAAAAGACCTGTACATCATCAAGGCAAGCAACCAACAATTTGTATATTTTCAGCTTTTTTAGTGTCACCAGGTCACTGGTCTCATTCATTTCACTCATTCAGTTTTTTACCCTGTCCTTCACAAAAAGGTTTTCTTCCTTTTATGTTTGTCATTTTCCTCCCCCTCAAGTCTATTTTTTTCAGTTACTGAACCACACTTGAATCTTAATGACACTTGCTTTCATTAATTTGGAGCTTTTCTTTTGACAGCATTATGAATAGGCGCCTCAAATTAAAACCAGAGAGATTCTTCCACATCTCAGAGGTCATCTGATGTAATATCATTCATTACAATCATCAATACGCACACACATGCTCACAGTTGTCCCTCACGACTTTGTATTTCTATTCTTTGCCATGGCATAGATCAATACCGCAATTTACAAGGTTGTCAAAACATTCAAATATAAATGGCCAAGGAGCCAGAAAAGGAGGAGTGCCGGGGGCCAATGGAGAGCCAGGCGTCTCTGTAATATTCCATCCACCCTCTTCAATTTTTAGCCCCTGCTACTTTTAACAAGTCATTTCCCTTCTCCCAACATTAGTTTTCATTAGGCCTCACAGCCATGGCAGAAAATCAAACAGCAGCCATGGCCACCGCTTCCCCTGGGAGAGATTACATTCTGACGGGTCGCTCTCAAGTATTTGTGGATGAAGGTGAGAATAATACAATAATCAAGGCATTAGGAGCGCATCCTTTCCGGCTGGTCTATGGGTGGAGAATGGCCCGTCGCTGAACACAACACCTGCTTTCGATGAGCGGCGCTCTGTCTCAGGCCGTAAATTCCCACGTTCCCTCATTCATGTTTTTAAAAGCCCATTATGGCTTTAGTAGTTTGCAGTGCCATGTGACTTCCTCCTGAAATAAATATGTATAGATAGATAGATATTTACAATTCTATTCATCATGCTCACTCTCTCTCTCTCTCTCCAATTTTATCACTTTGCACATCTTATCAGCTGTATAACATTTGCCTTTTTATCTGCCTTTTCAGTAATGCATTTTCATCTGATTCTTAATGGACTAATATCCAAGGATAATTATCTGGATCTAATTTCAACTACATTATTCAGCTAGCGTTTAACAGATATTAAGAGCTTATGAAAATTAAACTGATCCTATTTATTCTGATCACCAAAAGCCAGTTAATGAAAAGAAGACAATGAGAGCGGAGCAGCTTTAGTGTGACTGAAAGGGTCGCCGCACACCCAATGTCACAGTAAAACATTCAGGGTTAAATTTAAACAAATTGTTTTTTTGTTTCGTTTTTTTTTTTTTTTCTTTTTTACCACCGTTGGTTTCTATGACGGCATATTTGCGAACATATTTGCACTGCAAAAAAGGAACTTTTCCACCTTTTTTGGTCTGAGGTAAAGATATGCAGTAGCTCACAAAAGTGAATATATACCCATCACATTTCAGCAACCATTTTAGTATATCTCGTCAAGGGACAATACTATAGAAATGAAACTTGGATATATTTTAGAGTAGTCAATATGCAGCTTGTATAACAATATAGATGTATTGTTCTCTGAAAATAACTCAACATACAGCCATTATTGTCAAAATAGCTGGCAACAGTAATAACAGCAGTATGTTGTTTAACCATGCAAAGCCACATCATTTTTATGTTTTTTTTTTTTTTTTCTGCTTGACACGACCATACAAAGTTGTGTATTTTGTATTAGAGCAGTTAAAAGTAGGTGCTTTAAGTACACTTCTGTCATACTGACCACTGGATGTTCAACATGGCATCTCATGGCAAATAACTCTCTAAGGATTTGAGAATTAGAATTTTTGCTCGCCACAAAGATGGCCAAGGCTATTAGAGATTCAGTTACACCCTGAAACTGAGTTACACTACTGTGGTCAGGGTCATACAGAGGTTTTCCAAGATGAGTTTCATTCATAACAGGCCTTGCAAGGGTCGATAAACAAAGTTGAGCACTCATTCTGTGCGTCAGGTGCAGAACCTGGCTTCAAAAAACAGATGCATAAGTGCTGCCAGCATTGCTTTAAAGGTTGCAGAAGTAGAAGGTCAGCTGGTCAGTGCTCAGACCATACGCCACACACTGCAACAAGTTGATTTGCATAGGCATCATCCCAAAAGAAAGCCTTATCTGAAGCTGACTCACAAGAAAGCCTGCAAACAGTTTGCTGAAGACAACCTGTCCAAGAGCATACATTACTGGAACCATGTCCTGTGGTCTGATGAGACTATAAGATAAACTTGTTTGGCTCAGATGGTGTTCAGCATGTGTGACAATGCCCTGGTGATGAGTACCAAGAAAATTGCATCTTGCCTACAGTCAAACATGGTGGTGGTAGCATCATGGTCTGGGGCTTCATGAGTGCTGCTGGTACTGGAGAGCTGCAGATCATCGAGAGAACTGCCATACAATCTGCACATTGACTACTCTAAAATGTATCCATGTTTCATAGTATTGTCCCTTGAGAAGTTATACTAAAATGGTTGCTGAAATGTAAGGGGTGTACTCATTTTGTGACATACTGTAGTTGATTAAACACACCTTTTGTGACAACTTGCCTCAACAGCAGGAAATGTTGTCACAACTGGAACCAACCATTTATCAGATTCATATAGATTTATTAACAGCTCTCATCAAGTTTTTTCAGCCAAGATAAATTGTAATTAATCGTATCAAAGTAAAACATTTTAAAACTCTGAATCTTTCAATATAAAAACAAACAAAAACTGACATCTATGAAAAATTGCATTGAAAACGTAGTTTAACCGTTTGGTTAAAATCCACCTTCATTATACGTTTATGACGCTTGCCATCAATCTATGCCAGATTGGTTTTATTATGTTCTCATGTAAGTTTGAAGCCAGCATACAAAGCTAGAAAACACACATACTGTAGTAATGTAACATATGTGACAACTTACCCCAGTTTCCCTTATCATTTTACGATATAGAAAAAAATGTGTTCCCCAGGCACTACAATTTTTAGATTATAAATGCTGTTTACAGTAAAATCAGATGTTTAAAAAAACATTCCTTCACTATTTAGACAGATTTTTGGTCTCATCATGTTCCCAGTACGAGGCCATCAGCATCCTGAAAGCTGCTTCTGTTCTATTAGTTTGCTTATGGCAACAATCATAAATAGAACAGTATGTGAGCATTAACTAACTCAGAATATTAATAAAACAACTCTTTGAGCATGAGGTTAATATCCACCTCCACTGTATTTACAGCAATTCTCTCCACTACTGTAATTGAAACTTATAGAGAACAAACACCACTCAAAGACCCATGAAAATAACACTGTTTTTAAAGAGTTTACTGGTTATAATCACAATCCATATATAGCACTGTACAGTTGTGTTCATATGCCTGCACATAGCAAATAACATTATAAAGCACTAAAAGCAGAGACATAGCTTTAATGTTCCTTTGTTACTAGTTCTAAAGTGACATTTTCGAATTAGTAACAGAGGCTTGGGCTCAGCTGTTAAACTGTCAAACTTAGATTTGAATCTGTGGTTGAAGAAAGTAGTTCTGCACAAAAGTTTTTAGGTTTTTAAAGACATTTATGCCAAAGCACAACAGTGCCGATATATAGCCATATCGTGCTACTCATGTGACATTGATCAGATAGATAGATAGATAGATAGATAGATAGATAGATAGATAGATAGATAGATAGATAGATAGATAGATAGATAGATAGATAGATAGATAGATAGATAGATAGAAAAGAATCAATGTTATAACTATTACTCAGCACACATTGATGAAGTCAAATATCTACCAAAACACCAAGCAGATGAGCTTGCGGAGTATCTGTTTAGCTCTGGCAAGAGTCCCGTGCCCTCTTATGTAAAAAGAGGTTACACAGCTGGGATAGAACTGAAGACCAGCCAAATCAATAGTCCAACCAAACCACACTGGTCCTCCCAGGCTCTGACATGGGGGCAAGCAGGCTAAAATAAGAAAAGAGGGATAAAAAGAGGACTTTGCAGTTATCTTGTCTACAGGGGTGTACTGTCCCATGTATTATGAATGGGATGAGTTCTCAGATAAACACATAAATAAGTAAAGTACACCCTCATTACTGGAACGGAGAGAAGGTTAGAAAGTAGCAAATGAATGCAATCGGTGGGATTCTGAACGCCCTCCACTAGGGGTGTAATAGTGAAGGGAGGAAGCCAAAGATGGAGGAGATCCAACTGGCCTCTCAGCAGGAGTTCAGAGGCTCAGAGGTTACGTAAAGTCTGCCTCTGTAATGAACCTCCTCCTGGCCATATGCTCCGAAAAACAGAGACACTGAAGGACGACTTAAAGTGTAAAAATACTCGGAAAAAGCTGCTGTGTGTAATCTTGTTGTTGCTAAACCATCTCCCCCATCCTAAAGTGGACAGAGACCACTATAAGCAAACCAGTAGGAGGTTAAATGACCAGAAAAGTGTAAACACTGGGCTGTGGCTTTGTCAGCATTGCTCTGTTTGAATGATCCAGTGTAACAATGGCTTTGATTTCAGACTGTTTTCTGAACCAAGGAAAGGTAAGTTAGCATTCAGATTTATCTCATTTGCAATTTCAATCATTTGATGGAATAGTTCACTCAAAAAGGTATAATTTACTTACCCTTGTTGTTCCAAAGCAGTATGACTTTATTCTGAGAAACTCAAAAATTGAATGAATTTCCAATGAGTGAATTCAGTGAAATAGCAGAATGTTGAAATTTACTTTAAGCTTATAAAGAAAGACGTCATTCAAAAGAAAAAAAAAAATCCATAATAAAATAAAATACAATAACCTTTTTTATATAGCTGAAACAAGCTTTCACTGTGGCAAAATATGACAAATAATTTCAAACAAACATCAAGTAAAGCTCTAAATTTGATTTAAATTTGTGAAATAGAAAGCCTGGAAAAACAAAGTGATATTTAAGCTATTTTACTTAAAACTTACATTCAAAATTATTTTGATTTCCAACAACCCATAAGGGTTTGCAACAACATGAGAGAGTAAATAACATTAATGATTACTAATTTTTAATTTTTGGGTGAATTATCCCTTTAAGAACCCTCCAAAATATCTGTGATTTATATGTGACCCTGGACCACAAAACTAGTCATAAGGGTCTTTTCTTTTTCTTTTTTTTCTGTTTATTTTGTAATCATTGAGATTTCCACCATCTGAAAGCTGAATAAATAAGCTTTCCATTGATGTATGGTTTTATAGATAGGACAATATTTGGCCAAGACACAACTATTTAAAAATCTGAAATCTGAGGGTGCAAAAAAAAAAAAAAAAAAACTTTAAATATTTAAAAAAATGCCTTTAAAGTTGTCCAAATTAAGTTCTTAACAATGTATATTACTAATCAAAAAATAAGTTTTGATATATTTATGGTAGGAAATTTACTAAATATATTCATGGAACATGATCTTTATTTAATATCTTAATGATTTTAAAAGAAAAATCAATAAATTGACCCATACAATGTATTTTGGCTAATGCTACAAATTTACCTGTGCTACTTAAGACTGGTTTTGTGGTCCAGGGTCACGTATGACGCTTATAACAAATATTACTTCATAAGAATACAAAATAAGTTTACTAAGAGGCAACAGCCATTACTTTTGCAATTTTGTTTGTTGCCACAACTGGAACAGAAATGATTTTAAAAATTTTGAAATTAATAATTTTAAAATTTTAAAATTTGTTTCAGTGCTATTCTTGACCCAATTGGTCATCTGTATTTTTTACACTGGACGCCAAATGAGAATTAAACAGTTACAACAATTTGTCTCTATAGGCCAACACCTTCATACCTTATTTATCCCTAAAGGGCACATATTAGCACCTTTTGAAAGTACCGCAATGGTGACAAGCTGCTGCATTCCTAAAGGTAGTGCATATAAAGAATTCGGTGTCTTTCAAACGCATTTCTCATAGCAACAGATTATACGTTACACATAGAAAAGACATTGAGAGATGTAAAACAAAGTAAAACATATTTTGTCTCACGCAAAGCTCTTTGATTTTGCTGTCCTCCCTCATATGTATTAGATGTACAGTGGTGTCGTTCAAAATGTTAGACGTTGGAATGACACGACACGTTTCTATCAGAAGCTGTCATTTTGAAAACTGACAGTTTACCTCTTGCTTTCTCCCAGCTGAAAGCCAGCATACAGCTGCTGAGCCCAGCAACGCTCGCCTGTCACCAGCCTCTCATCTGATCCTCTCTGGATTCTGATGAATTTTGCATGGTCTATTCCTTGAAAAAAGCTATTAGAGAATTTGAAAGGGAGAGAGTGGGAGAGGGACAGAGAAAGAGCGAGTGCTCAAAAAGAGCTTTCGCGAGCCTTTTAATAACAGTGATATGTAAGATGTCACTGGAGATGGCTTCATTTCTGTATAGGTTCTCGAGTCACCTCAATGGAGAAGTGCGCTGAAAAGCTCTTTGAGTGTGTGTGTTTTTGTGTGTGTACGTGCGTGTCGCACAGTGAGTGTGAGTGTTTTAGAAGCATAGAGAAAACCTTTGTCAGGTAACAAACTGATGTGAAATGGAACAGGGACATGTTCGTGTGCAGCGCAGTACTACTGTTCAGGAGCATTTACGACAATGTCAGACAAGTGTGTGGCTTCATAAATGTTTCAGTTATGATTTCAGGCTGGTGTTAGGGAACTGGAAAACTATGGAGTTTTGTCATGTAATGTAAAATGTGTGTGATAACATCTACATTTACTGGGTTTATTTAATCAAAAATATTAAACAGTAGTTATGCGCCAAGTAAAATGTAGTCAAAATTATAATAAATCATATTTTAGAGCATGTATGTTCAATACTCATCTTATATTGAATTTACATGCAATAACAGTTACATGCTGTAAAATATTAAAATATTATCTAATATGTCATATGATTCTTTAGAAATCATTCTAATATGCTGATTTGATATTCAGTAATTGTCTTTTTTTTTTGGAACCTGTGATACTTTTTTCAGAATTTTTTGATGAGTAAAAAAATGTAAAAGAACAGCATTTATTCAAAATATAAATATTTTTCTAACAATATAAGTCTTTACTATCACTTTTGAACAATTTAACACATCCTTGTTGAATAAAAGTATTTTTATTATAGTTATTTATTTATGTATTGATTGATTGATTGATTTTTTTATGTACTGACCTAAAACCTTTGTATATTGTTACAAAGGATTTATATTTTAAATAAATGTTCTTCTTTATTAATCAAAATATCCTAAAAAAGTATCACATGTTCCAAAAAAATATTAAGCAAAACTGGTTTCAACATTCATAATAAATCAACATATTAGAATGACTTCTATGATTTCCATGATAATGGCTGATGTAAATTTAGCTTTGATCACATGAATAAATTATATTTTGAAATATAATAAAATAGAAAACCATTGTTGTAAATTGTAATAATATTTCACAATATTACTGTTTTTTTCCCTGTATTTTTATTCAAATGAATGCAGCCTTGATTAGCATGAGAGACTTCTTTAAAATCATTAAAAATCTTACTCATCCTGAACTTTTGAATAGCAGTGTATATATTTAAGATATTAACATTTTAGATTAATATTTAACATTATAGTATTGTTATTATACATAAAAATTACAAGAGAAAATACTATTAGAAATCAGTTAGGATCAAAAGAATCACTTATATTATTTATTATAACAGAATTAGAACATATATACCTATTCCATGAATACTTCAAGCGCATATCGTGAATTAATAAATACATACAGAATTTAAAATTTTTCTCGAAATACTGATCTGAAGTACCAAGAGAGGATTCTTTGTTTAACCAAAAGTGTTGCAAAGAACCACTAAAAAACCCTCGATATAGCCATGATTTTAAATAAGACTACATTTGATCTGTTTAGTATGAGAGTCTATAAATATTTGAATTTCGAATCTTTTCACATGAACATATTGGATTCTGTCAGGACTGAGCAGCACAACAGAGAATAACACAACAAGAGCTGGATCTTCTCCCGCATAATTCAGAAGTATTGATCAGGCCTTAGACAAGGAATTCTGGTAAGGTTAGCCAGAGTTCTTTACATGTGTATACAACACCATCCACAGTGATTTAATAGTAATACTTCTTTTTCCCAGTTTCAGATTCTGACTACAGTAGAATCGGACAGTTTGAGGAAAACAAATGCTCCTGTGGTCACTGATACAAGCCACCTTCTCTTCAACCACACCGGGCTGGAATCCAGAGGGAGTCGCTCCGCTTTTCTCTTCCTTGACCACAGTTGTAATCTTATTTTACTGAACTCTCTGGACTCCAGTGTCTTGTTAAGTCCACAAGACTGAACAAGTCCATTCATTACATGGCGGCCATGATGAATGGCCCGGGCAGACAGTAAGGGAAAGCCAAGGTGTAAATGTTCAACCTCCCATAAATCACGGCGACGGGGCCAGTCTAGACCTTAACCTAAACACACTCAAGAATGATGATCCGCTCTATGTGTCAGTATCAGAGCTGTGCCAAGCCAGAGTCAAGGGAAAGACCACTGCAACACAACTGTTTCCCCCTTCATTAAACGCTGCTGTTTTCAGAGGAGAAGAGAAGTTCATCTACCTTAGAAACAGTCCTTAGAAACAATAGCTGTGGTATAATGGTGGCAAAAGAGTTTGACTTCTGTTTCAAACTCTTCAAAACAAAAGTTCATTATACCGGATTCAACAAAGAACCCGCTTCTTATCATCTTTTTCCATGTCTAGAGTTTTTGAGCTGGTGCTTCTCTGCTGAAAAGTTGAGCATGAATGGTCATGCAAACCAGTATGAAAACTCATGCTAGACTAAGACAATCTTTTAAGCAGGGTTTGGAGTTCAAATAATTTCTAGACCCTGGTCAGGGTAGCATTGGATTAAATGTTCCCACTTTACATTAGGGGACCTTTACTATTATGTACTTACATTTAAATGAATAATTTGCTACAATGTACTTATTGTGTACATACATGTTTTTACATTGTACTTATCTATTTTAAAAACCTATATGTAATTACATTTGTAATTCATTTCTGTAATTACCACTGTTGACCCATCCCTTACACCTTCACCCCTTAAAACTACCCATACCACCAAACCCGTCCCTAACCTTACCCATTCCCCACCTTACTAAGCAAAAGTGTCTTGCAATGCAATATGACCACATTAAGTACATTGTACTTATTTATTGATGTAAGTACATAATAGTCAAGGACACCTAATGAAAACCTAGTGAAAACACGGCAGTGAGGGAAGTACAGTGTGTTCAATTGATTGTACTGCTGTTTAACAACATACTGTTATCAATTGTTCAGCTTACGAAACCTCTTTTTGGAAGAAAGTAAACAGAAACTCCATAAAACAGATTTGAAAGTTGTGAATATTACATGATCTTGGAGCTTTATACAGTGCATATACAGTACCAGTGTAAAGACTTCTGACATCTGTATTAATTTGAATATGGCATCTAACCTGAGTAAAGTCTCATCACTGTATTGTTTTCTGGTACCAGTTTTGGTCTGGTTCAGTCGGGTTTTCTGACTCTGTGGTTCTGACTTTACATTGGATATCAAACGGTGACTAACATAGGAATGATTTAAACTGAACACAAACCTCATAGGCTCAACAATATTCAAAATCATGACCTACAGGCAGAACAAGTTGGCTTCTTAATGTCCCAATTGCAAGTTTCAATTGTTTTCAGCCATCAATAATTCATGAGGCTAAACAGTTAAGTAAAATGACCAGTTCACAAGTTAATATAATTCTTTAGGGTCCAACATAACATAACACCGACTGTTACGCAACAGTCCCGGGATCTTTAATAGTTACGCCCCCAACATTTGCATCGCCCAATCATCGGTAACGTCAGCACATCAGTAAAACAAGGCAAGCCACTGAAGGGACACGGTTAGCTTAATGCTAGCGCTAGCCTGTAACATTGCAATATATAGGATTTCACTTACCACATAAACAGAGAGATGACTGCGCTGATGATGATGAATGATGGAGAAATAACTGCGCTGATGATGGCGAATGATTTACAGATCCCGAGTATCACTGACAAGCAGCTGAACTTGTGTGGTAAGAAGCACTCCCTCTGCATTATAACTTTACACAGAGCACATGAGAACACAGTAATGAGACTAAAATGTTGGCGATTCAAAACATCAGATTCAACAAACCACATATTAAAAGCGGCTAGAGCTCCTAATTAAATATATATTTTTATCAATGTGCCAGCTATAGAGATGAGCAGCTCTGTGAAACAGCCAATCAGAGCAGAGCTCATTAATATTCATGAAGCTTCCAAATAAGGCAATAACAGAGCATTTCATTCTAGGGACAAATCCTAGGGTTGTAAATGGACTTGTAAAACCGTTTCTGGAGATTTTTTGCCCTTTCCTATGCCATATACCTTCTATGTAGATATCAGAGAACAATTTTAAAAATTGTATAAATGCATTCTATGGCACCTTTACAGTAATATTGTAAGACACACCAATTTGCAATATCAAACAGCAAACCAAGCTGTTTTGTACAGCTAAATATAGCATGGGTGCGAATGAGACCAGAAGCCAGGCCCATAAAATTAAAAATATTTTTCGTGGGAAAAATAAGGTGGATAGCATTCAGCATTTCCTTGCTCGACTCACTAGCTAAAACCCACTGCTTTAAAAAAAACTTGTAAATTCATGAGGGACAAATGATGGTCAGAGAGTGATAAAGAACGGTGTTTCCAACATTTTTGGGTCTCTAAATTGCTGTCTTTTCCATACACCCAGCTTCTCATTTCTCCTCTTCCTCCCTTATCTTTTCCAAAAACCCCTGACTCTTACTCTGTCTTCCACTTGCAACTTTTAAAATCCCATCAAGTTAACTTTATCAAACAGAAATGTGCTTTTGCAACGGCTGACAGATAAGCATCTAGTACCTCCATTTCCCGTCTTGCTCGGCTGGATAACCACTCCAGTCAGGTCATGGAGCTGTTTCTAATGTCACATCTGTACTTTCCAGAGGCTGCAAATGGGTTCCAACATGGACCACGACTCAACTTGAAATATACAGGAGATTTTTTACCCTTCTAATGAATAATGTAAAAGAGCATCTAATGTGCAAACCTAATGTTACCTGACTTTTTTCGCCGATATTTTTTTGTAAAAACACAAGTTTCATAAGCTCTCTCGCACTCCCTGTTCCCATTTCCCGTTCTATTTTTACCGTGCCGGTGGACTGTATTGACAGACTTTGTGGTGGCCTCTCAAAAGAGAGGAAAAGAGTGCGTTGTCATTTCTCAGATGCATTTTTAATGCTACAAGTTTCAGTCACAGTCCATAGCATGAAAGAAACACTTGCCTGATTGCACACAAACTGCTGGTGCGGTTGCGAAACCATCAGACGTGTAATGAATTGTGCCTCTAAAGTGCCACTTAATAGTCTATATTTATAGTCGATACTCTTTGGCAAGCAAAGCATGTCAGTGCCTCACTTTGAAATGTTTTTACAGTGGTTTGTTTAGAAAAATACATGCTAAAAAGTGGGTCTCAGTTTTAGAATTCATTTTTTATCACATTAGCAAAAAATAAACATCTGCTGTGACCTCAGCATTAGTCAACACCAAAAACAAGAGGGGAAAAAAGTAAACTAGCGTATTTAATGGGAATGGACTGTAATGATGGAAAGTTATTAAATTCATTCTGTTTCAGCTTGCCATATTTAACAATGAGAGAAATAATGAGCAATTGTTGGTGTAACTGATGAGGTCAACTTCATATCGCTCAGATGCACAATATCCTCACTAAGCATCAAAGCTATAATTATTGTCAACAGATAAAAAAATTGATAGAGCTATAAAGTGTAAAATTTCAATTGTTCAGCCACATCGAAAGCTCTCCTAACAGTCATAAGATGACAAAAATACACAGATAAAATTTTGCCATTGTTCACTTGGAAGGAGTCTTCTGCTGTATTACAACACATTCATTATGATTTTATTTCACCCTTTGATTAACTGATAATATATTTGGATTTGTTTGTGCACTTCAATATATTATGATATTCCCTCCGATATTCAATTCTAAAAGAAAGAACATCCATACAGTATATTTAATACACTTAAAAAATGTCCTTCTTTATAAGGCTTCACAGCTCAACACTGTCAGACATTTATGAGAACATTCATAAAATCAGCCAATATCGAATTTCAGCCTTCATCCTGAAGGTCCACTTTCAATATTTCTTGGTACATAAACTTTTAAAGAAATTCCCATACTAGGAATTTGTGCTCTGCATTTAACCCATCCAAGTGCACACACACAGTAGTGAACACACACACACCGTGAACACACACCCGGAGCAGTGGGCAGCCATTGCTGCAGCGCCCGGGGAGCAGTTGGGGGATCGGTGCCTTGCTCAAGGGACTCACCTCAGTCGTGGTATTGAGGGTGGAGAGAGCGCTGGTGATTCACTCCCCCCACCTACAATCCCTGCCGGACCTGAGACTTGAACCTGCAACCTTTGGGTTACAAGTCCAACTCTCTAACCATTAGGCCACGGCTGCCCCACAAATTATTTATTCTGGCACTTCTGTCACCAGTTTCTTCCTCATATACAGTACTCCAGGACTCAAGTGAGCTGACACTGTTACTAATGTAAACTTTCCGCTAATCAACGAGAAACGGGTTTAATTATGTTTCCACATGTGAGATGTGCTGAAATCTGACCCTCAGTTGGCTCGATATGTGTGAAGTGAAGCAGAATTAAAAACGGCAGAGTGAGACACACGGTTACTATGATCAGATGGTCTGTTGGAAATAGAAACCACATAATGTTATAAAGCACATGGCAAGGGTGTTAGCAGCGTTGCCATCCAATTCATGAAGAAACATCAGATCAACCAACAGCTAGAGAAACCTATATATAGAAGGTATATATAGAATCACATACACACACACATACATATGTTTGCAATTAGATGATAAAACACATTCATGCGCTAATGCAAAAGAGGTTATTTCAGCATTTTATGCCATTCAGACATTAAAAATGTGTCCTTTATCAAAACAGACAGGCAGTCTGAGGCAAATGCAAAAAACTTTTTGTGTTGAGTCCTAAGAAGTGAAATATTTACCATGAACTATTTAACATTCGTCTCAACAAAGTTGCACTATATCATTCTTCAAGGTCTTTTTTTCTAGACAAATTAAAACTCTCGCATGGAACAGCATCCATTCAGTATTACTTGACCATGAAGGATACATGCATTATTTACAACTCTACCTTTAAAACTCTTTGTTGGGAGACATTATTAAGTCGTCTTTACCATTCACAAAGCTCTCTGTCCTTCAGGACTCATTCAGTCAGTCAATCATGGGTTCTCTGCCACATTCGCCTCTGTTTACCAGGTTTTGTCAGGTTTTCGATATATAGACCTTCACTGCCTTCCCAGGCATTTTAAAATGCTATCATATCTGTCAACAAAACATTATGAGGAGGTCACAACCTCAATCTCCAGAGCGGCCCAAAGGCCCTTTGGTTGCACTGTTACCCAGTTGAAACAGGAAATTGTTACCCACCTCCCCTGTAATTCAATAAGTTACAACAGCATGGCGCGTGTGCGTGTTTGCAGGCGAATGGGAATAAGATATTTAGAAAGATACATGCAATGTATCTAAAATTCACAAAGTATATTTGATTTCATCTTCCATGAATTTGTAAGGCAGTCGATACATGCTGTTGTCATGGTGTTTGGTGGATCAGGTTTTCTTCTGTTCATGCAAACATCTCTATCCTCTACTGATGTGCTCTCTAGATATACTTTTCCTCGTAGGTGTTTAGAAGCGAGTACCAGGAACACATAACCTTGTTTTGAGCATTTTAGTCTCTATCAAGCATTTATGTTGCATCCCAGTCACGAAGGTCTTGCTCCATGAGGCCCTAAGACATTAAACATTAAGAGTTATTTCCTCTGCTCATAAGAGGGTAATGCAGTGCTCTTATTTTATGTTTTTCAACCAAAAAAAAAACTACCATTAAGACCTGAAAAAAAAAATGAATTTGACCTTTCACTGTCCTCAGCACAACTCTAAAGGTCTATGCCCTCCTGTTGTTTACCTTCAGTGCAGTCAGTGGCATCACAAATGTGCCAAGGTCATGTTATATACGGTGCCTTGTGAAAGTATTCATACCCCTTCATTTTAAACTGCTTTACATTTCTTTTTTTCAACATCAATCTACACTCCATACTGTACACTATAATGAACATTAAAAACAAACAAACAAAAAATGTTGTAACATCTTTAAAAAATTAATAAAAAAATAAAATAAAATAATAAAACCTCAATTATTCCATTGCATAAGTATTCATACCTTTATCTGGGAGAGTTGAAGTTTAGCTCAGGAGTATTCATATTGCATGTAGATGTTACTACACTTCAACTGAAGTTAACCTGTGGCAAATTCAATGGAATAGATATTGTTTAGTCTTAATAAAAGGTCTTAATAAAAGGTCTAACCACTAAAAATGCATATCAGAGCAAAAACCAAGCCCTGGTGTCAAAAAAACAACATGTAGAGAAACAGAAACAGGATTGCGTCAAGCCACACATCTGGGAAAGAGTTCAAAGAAAGCACTGAGGGATCACAGAAGCATGTAGTCTGTGTTTCTATTAATGGAAGACTTTTGAAACAACCAGAACTCTTCCTAGAACTGGCCAAACTGAGCAATTGATGGAGAAGGACCTTGGTTAGAATGGTGACCAAAAGCCTGATCGTCATTCTGGTTGAGCTCCATGAATATGTGGAGATATGTGGAGATAGGAGAAACCTACAGAAGTACAAACAGCACTGCAGCACTCAACCGATCTGGGCTTTATGTGTGGCAAAACTCAATCCTCTCAGTGAAGACACATTAAAAAGACACTTGAAATTTGCAAAAAAAAAAAAAAAAAAAAAAAAAAGCACCTTAAGAACTCTCAGATTGTGAGAAACAATATTCTCTGGTCTGTTGAACCTCAAAGCATAATTTTTATAGGAAACCAGACACTGCGCATCACCTGCACAGTAGTATCCCAATAGTAAAGTGTGGTGGTAGCAGCCTCACACTGTGGGGCTGTTTTTCAGCGGCAGGGACTGAAGCCCTGCTGAAAAAAACTGCATATGCTGGTTAGGTAGGTTTTGGTGGACCAGCATAAACCAGCAAAGGACCAGCATAAACCAGCTAAAACCAGCATCCCAGCACCAAAACCTACCTAACCAGCATATGCTGTTTTTTTTTCAGCAGGGAGGACTCATCATAATAGAAGGAAAACTCAATGCACCAAAATATTGAGACAGCCTTAATGAAAACCCAGTCCAGAGCATTCAGAACTTCAGACTGGACAGAATATTCACCTTCCAACAGGACAATGACCCTAAGCACACAGCAAGAGTGGCTTATAGACAACTCTGTGAATGTCCTTGAGAGGCCAAAGCTTGGGCTTGAGCCCAATCAAACATTTCTGGAGAAACCTGAAAATGTCTGCCAGACCCCATCTAACCTGACAGAGCTTGAGAAGTGAGGAGAAGAATGGTAGACAAATGAGGAGAAGAATGGTACACAAATGCTGATGTGCAAAGCTTGTCGCATCATACCCAAAAATACTTGAAGCTGTAAAAGTGATTCAGCTAAGTACTGAGTCAAGGGTATGAATACTTAAGCAATGTGCTTATTTCAGTTGTTTTATTTTTAATACATTTACGAAGTTGTGACAATTCTGTTTTTGCTTTGTCATTATGGTGTATGGAATGTAGATTGATGTGAGGAAAAACGTAATTTTAAGCAGTTTCACATAAGGCAGCAACATAAAATGTGAACAAATGAAGGAGTATGAATACTTTCGCAAGGCACTCTGTATATAGGCCTATATGTATGTATATCTAAGCCATGTGGGGTTATGATTCAGAAGCGTGACAGAGATTAATGTATTGTTTATCCGCTTGTGAGGTAAAGGAAAACACAACTTTATTTGATCAGACAGTCGCTAAATGCTACCTGTGAGACACAAAGACCCAACTGCTGTGAAGGAAACTGAAATGCTAGTTAATTCAATTGTATGCTTAGAAATGCTACTCAATTAGTTTTCATTTGGCTTGTCTTTACTTGATTGTTTTTGTGTATAATTATTCATGTTTTCAAATTAAATTTCTTTTTAACTGTTAAACAACAAAGAACAAACCATTCAATTAAAAGTAATCAAACATGTCTAGACATTTCCCTCATCTGCCTAACAGAAAGCATTGCAAAAATGGTTGTTATTTGAGTGTGGGTTTGTTTATTTCATATTATTATAACTGTAATATTAATTCACCTATAATAGCCTCCCACTTATCTTCATTTATAGAGCTCTGCGCACCTGTGTTTGCTTTAACACACAGACTCTGTTCCAAAACCTAGTGACCTTCCAACCTAGCCAGTATTTTTAGGCATCACTGATGCACTCCCAACATAACGGCTGTTCCCAACATCAGGCATCATGATTATGCAGACTTCTAAGTCAACTTTTTTCTATGCAGCATGTCACATACCTAATCCTTTAAGAATAAGGTAATCCCAGAATTTAAGCACTGTGAGCTCCAATATGCCATTCAATATTGAAAAGTATTATATTAAACATAATGTTTTGTACAGTTGAGGTCAAAAGTCAGAATCTACAAAATGGTAGTTATTTTACAAAAATAAGAGGGATCATACAAATTGCATGACCCGAATAAGATATTTCACATAAAAGATGTTTACATGCAGCCCACAGGAGAAAATAATAGTTCAAAAGTTTGCATCTACTTGATTCTTAATACTGTGTTCTTACCTGAATTATCCACGGCTGTGTTTTTTTGTTTAGTGATAGTTGTTCATGAGTCCCTTGTTTAACCTGAACAGATAAACTGCCTGCTGTTCTTCAGAAAAACCCTTCAGGTCCCACAAATTTGTTGGTTTTCCAGCATTTTTGCGTATTTGAACCTTTTCCAACAATGAATTTATGATCTTGAGATCCATCTTTTCACACTGAGGACAACTGAGGGGCTCATGTAAAACTATTACAGAAGATTCAAACGCTCACTGATGCTCTAGAAGGAAAAACAATGCATTAAGAGCTTTTTGAATTTGAAGATCATTTTGTCTTCTGGGAAACATATCTTCTATAGCCTCTGAAGGGCTGTACTAAATGAAAAATATGATATTTAGGCATAATAAGAAAAATGTACACAACTTGTGTTCAACATTCAACATTCTGTTCAAAAGTTTTCACCCCCAGCTCTTAATGCATCGTGTTTCCTGGAGTTATTTAGTTTTGATGCATTGCTCATTGCGTTAAAATTTGCGTTTACATTTTGTTTCATTCCAAGCCATGCAATCTGCAATTTCATGTGAGCGAAAGATGTCACAGCCGAATGGATTGACCAACAGAAAAATGCTTAGTTTGAAAGTAACTTCTGTGCAAGACTTCTGTTTTGTACATCGTTGCACTATTGACAGTAGACCTTTTTTGCTCATGAAATGTTGCCAATGTGCTCGGACCTTCAGAAAGTATCTTCCTACGTAGACGACACACTAGGTTTTGAAACAAAGCCATTCAGAAGAGCCTCACTGTCCAGAGAACCTGCTTGACAAAGCATCACCATTCAGCTCATACAGTGTGTCCTTGCGCTATGCAGCCTCTAGCCAGCGACCTTGTGTTTGTGAGCATGTGTGCGTATGTGTGCAAGTGTCTATGTAAATGCAGACACATCACAGAGCGAGACAGAGAGGAGGAGGAGTGGAGAGAAGGACAAAAAAAAAAAAAAAAAGACAGCAGTATCGATTCCCCTCCTGGTTTTTAAATAACCTCTGTTTACTGGCCAGTTGGCACCATCAGTGACAGTACAATTTATGACAACCTAGCAAAACAAAGTAGAGGGCACCTGTGGAAAGACTCATCATATCTTTCCATCTCTCTCTGTGACAGAAAGCAGCGGTCATGTATACAGGACCTCACAGAGGACAGGAGAATGCAACTCAAGGTCAAAGACACCAGATACATTTCATGCTGTATTGGCTACAAAAAGAGATACACTTTGAAACAAACATTCAAATGGGCACACCGTAAAATAAAAGCATTTGAGGCATTTTAAAGGCATTCAGGAGTACACGCTGCTAATGAAAAGCAGAGTCTACTGTTTTTGTGACAATGCCGAGAGAAAAATTTGGCCATGAACTAAGACATGTACAGGGTTTTTCATTCTGAGTGACTTGTTACTGAGATGAGTGAAATGACATTATTAGAGATCATGTTTTGATTTTGTGACTGTGTATAATTCAAAGAAGTCTTTTATGCTCACCAAGTCAGTATTTATTTGTAAATACAGTGGGATTAAATTGATCAAAAGTTACCAAAAAATTCATTTTACATTAAAAATGTCCAAAACAAAACAAAAAACACAGTACGAATGTAAAATATTACAATTTAAAATAAAAGTTTTCTATTTGAAAAATGTAATTTATTTGTGATGGCTAATCTGAATTTTCAGCATCATTATTACAGTCTTCAATTTCACATAATCCTTCAAAAAATCATTATAATATGCTTATTTATCTCAGGAAACAATACTTATTATTATTCATTTTAAAAACAGTTGTGCTGCTTAATATTTTGATACATTTTCAGAATTCTTTGATTTTTTTTTTTTTGGTAACTTTTGATTAATTGATTAATTTGATGCTTAATACAAGCAACATTAAGTGTTTATTTACAATAAGTAATTTCTATAAATAATAATAAAAACCCCCCCAGCAAATTGCAAGTTTACATTTCCAAACATTCATTTTGCCATTAACTGTAATAATCCAGTGTGATTTTTTGTTTGCACAAGAAGTCTTCCAACAGCCAGTGCTCCACACACAGATCTGATCTCATCATCATCCAGTCTCTCTGGAATGACATGAAGAAACAGAACAAACTGAGACAGACTAAATCCAGAAGAACAGTGTCAACGTCTCCAAGATGCTTCAACAAGCATATCTGCAAAGTTAACCGAAAAGCAAGTGCACCAATAGGCAAAAGCTGCTTTAAACGCAAAGAATGGCCACACCAAATGTTGATTTTATTTAGTTAATAGAAGTTTTATTCTATTTTAGACAGCATCCTGTGTCTAAAACTTGTAATAGTACTGTAGTTTTGCAGGTAGGTTTCTCGAAGCATCTTAAAGCATCTTGCAACAGTTCTTCTGTATTTAGTCTGTCTCAATTTGTTCTGTTTCTTCATGTCATTCCAGACAGACTGGATGATGATGAGATCAGATCTCTGTGTGGAGCACTGGCTTGTTGTTCTAATAATTTTGGGCACCACTGTACTGCCTAAAATAACACAGACACACACAAATTCAACCAGATAATATTATATATATATATATATATATATATATATATATATATATATATATATATATTCATTATTCATTTTGCAAATATTGTAAACGACAATTATGCCAATAAAGTTTTGACTTTATGATTGTATTTATGCCCTAAACGAATAATACAATTATTACGGAAAAAAAAGAGGATCAGTTAATGGACAATACTGTGGGATGCATAAAATGTTTCTTGTAGGGCTGTTTTATTTGATGTGCTTTATGTAATATTTTTTCATGATAAACTTGTGAATGCACCATCACGCACAGACAGCACATACAGCATCGCCTATTGTTAATATAGTAATTTAATATTGTATTAATTTCTATAACAATCAATATAATAATTTCTTAATTCAAAATAAATTATTAATAATAAACCTATCTCTGATAATCCTGGGTTACTATGGTCACGCAGGTTTGTTTATGCATTAAACTCGTTCCCTCAATATAAGAAGTCGTGGCCACGAGAAATGGATGTCGTTCCCTCATCATCGCATCTCATGGCCACGACATAATATGTCGTTCCCACAAGTTAATATGACTTTCCCACAAATTAATATCACGTGGCCACGACATAATATCACGTTCCCACGAGTTTATATGTCGTGGCCACGACAAACATAACTGAACCGAAGGTGTCCCCTGGCGGGCACCGTAAAAAATAACTTCCTCTTAACTTTTCATTTTAAAAGTCCCAAAGTCACTATTAAGTGCTCACTCATAAAACGGTCTCTTGTCGCCATCTAAAGGCGGAACAATGTAACGTTAACTAAAATCACCACGAATACACGCACGTTTCTCAATACTAAATACTATTATTAAATACATTACTTAAAATATAGTTTATATACATTTTTATTTATTGAGTAGTATTTAATAAACAACAAAACAACAAAAACAGGCATCAAAAAGTTGCTAGGCAATTCAGTCAAGAGTAGAGGCAGCGTTCAGCATTGAATTTACATAAACATGCTACATGAACTATCTTCTTCTCTGGAACAAATAATAAATTATTGAGATCAAAGACTGCCCCTTAGATTTACCCACAATGAATTACATGTCATGTGTAACCACTACAGAGACATCAGAGCCAGCGGTAAATTCCTGAAGATCTGGCCGTGGTGAGAGCGCTCTCGAGCGGATTGATGAGTGCAGAACGCCCCCTGACGATATGGCTCTCGCACGTCCGAAAACGACAAAGCAAATTTTCAAACAGACATTATCTTTATTAACAAACTGCATATTTGAACTATAAACAAGTACATTCTCGCCTCAAAACCTCTTAAAACTACATTCCGTGACACAAAAAGAGTAATATTTATAAAATGATATGGGATTTGGAAAAAAAAGGTCCCGGCTAGAACATGCGGAGTGATACAAAATTGTGAAAGGGTGTTCCTGTAACGATGCCAGTAGAATATCTCACGGTTCTCAACCAATCAGATTTGAGAACCAGAACGAACTGTTGTATGTATATATATATATATATATATATATATATATATATATATATATATATATATATAAACTCATTTTAGAAATTTTCTATTTCTAAAATCTCACTTTTACCCTGGCTGAATATCAATACGTCTAGATAAAACGACTCATTTTCAAAACCCTACGGTGTGAGAAAGAGGGTTGTGACTGTAGAGGACTGTGAACCTGGTCACATCTCTCCTCTGGCTCGCTCTGCTGACAGCCATCAGAAACACAGAGGCTGAAGGGAGAGTGGCATTTTAATTTGTAGGCACAGCATGGTCATTTTAGACAACTGGCCCTTTAATTAAGACTCTATTGAGCTCACTGGAGGGTGGCTAATTCCTGCTGGAGGCCCTTTGCTCTCTGGAAAATCAGATTCGTATTGACAGGGGACAGATTCGTTTGCGTGTACATGTGCGCCACGGGTCGGGGGGACCACAGGGCAGCTTGTGGACAGGAAGTGAGCATGTGCGTGTGTTTTGATGGGTCAGCGGGGACAGGTGGAGGTATTCTGCATGCATTCAGGAGATGCAAATTACATATGATATCAGTGTCAAGTAAACACCTGGATGTCGATGAAAAGAAATAAAACCGCAACAGGGGGCTCGAAGCGAAGGAGACAGAGGGAAAAAAGAGGCGGTTAAGTTCACATTTCAGTGCCGAACAGATTTATTTTCTATTGCTTAGCTTGCCACATTCACAGAGCAACTGATCAATCAGAGAGTGAGTGAGAGAGAAAGAGAGCGACTCATAAAGAGAGAGAAGAGTTCTCTGATGTGCTGAGAAGCCACTGGATAAGGAGTTAATTATCTGACTGTCCAAACTGCTCTAGTACCTCTGGCCACAGATGCCTCTTCCTGTCCGTTCTTTCACAGAGTCACTCTCTACAATGAGCCAACTTCCAAACTAAAGAATAAAAACAATAATAACCAATTATTATAAGCAATGAGCAAGAGTGCACAGAGTGCAACAGAAAGAAAGAATGTAAAGGTTCCATAGAGATTCTCCACATCCAAATGTATTTTCCTACGAAAATTGAGTCAATTGAGTACCCAGATGACCTTCTGCTTTCCACCAAGATATAGAAGTGTACACACACATTCACACTATTAAAACATCCTTTTTTAATGGTTGCGAAGTTTGTTCCTCATCGAATGTAGCACCTACTCAGAGAGTGTGCGATTTCAGATGAATTAAAAAAGTGTGAACATTTTAAGACAAACCTACCAAGAGCTTCATATTGGTTACATAATCTGTAAAAGCCACAGTAGTTACATTTACATGCATCCAAATCCTTTAGTAATCAGATTGATGGCTTAAAAGATTAGTTCACTTCCAGAACAAAAAAACAAAAATGTACAGATAATTTACTCATCCAAGATGTTCATGTCTTTCTTTCTTTAGTCGTAAAGAAATTATGTTTCTTATGGAAAACATTTCGGGAATGTTCTCTATATAGTGGACTTCTATGGTGCCCGCGAGTTTGAACTTTCAAAATACAGTTTAAATGCAGCTTCAAAGGGATCTAAACAATCCCAGCCGAGCAAGATGGGTCTTATCTAGCAAAATGATTGGCTATTTTTTTATTTTAATTTACAATTTCTATACTTTTTAACCTCAAACGCTCATCTTGTCGTGCTCTGCCTAAACTCTGGTTAGGGCATGTCAAAAAACTCCTATCTAATTTTTTTCCTCAACTTCAAAATCATCCTACATTGCTGTTTTACCTTTTTTGTAAAGGGTGTTTGTTCGCATGTTCACTTTGCAAACATTGAGTCGGTACTTCTGCAGCGGTGGAGGGTGATTTTAAAATGATTTTTGAAGTTGAGGGAGGAAATAAGATGGGAGTTTTTCAACATACCCTAACTCTTTTTTTATCCATTAAAGTGCATCCAACCATCATATAAAGTACTCCTCATAACTCCGGGGGTTTAATAAAGGCTTTCCCATTTATATTATTAAAAATATCCATATTTGAAACTTTATAAATCGTAATCTCAAGCTTTCGCTAACTGTCGTACGTAGCGTAATCTCCGATGAGAAGTGACAACCACGGGAGCGGAGAGTAGAGAGAGATATACAACACATCTGTCACGAGTTAGAAGCACAAAATTAGGATTTGTAAAGAAAACATTTGGAGGATTTCGGTATAAGCCAAGAAGAAACTGGTATTTCTGGCATATTCTTACCAGACCCTACAATACACCTACGCTCTACGTTATGCACTGAAACACTACTCTCTCATGAACTAGTTTTAAGCTCAGACATCATGCCCATGGAACGTCAAAACATGACGCGGCACAAAATGAAACGTGATTGGTTGCTTTACCTGTCAGTCATATGGCCTCTTGGGTGGGTCTTGGCCATTCAAAGCGGCCAAGGTTCCCAGACCTTCGGGCATCAGTCTGATGGACTGGTTACGCTGTATTTTATATGTTTACTAATGATCCTTTACTATTTAATTGTTCTTTATAAACACCTTGAGAAGCTTTTAATTGGGATGATACAGTCCTTTAATATTTGCAGTAATATGCTTGAGTCACACACAGACTTTAACATTCAGCACGCGAATCACAACAATGTTAACAATACAAATTTATTAATTTTTATCATTTGTAACAGTAACCATTTTATTTACTCTTTTTGATGTGCTATTACTGACACATGACAATTGGAAATGTGAAATTGGAAATAAAAGCAACAACAGTAAAACAAAGCAATCGCATAATTTATTCATGCCGCAATGTACTCTGAGAGTCGGTGAGAAGCAAGAGTCAAGAGTAAACCAAAGTAAAGAATCAAGTACCCCCTACAGTTCTTTTTTAAGTTAGTGGAACTCTTGTGTAAGTAAACTATACTAACTAAACATTTGTTAGTACAACATACTTTTCCTATGTCCCTTTACTTTTTTTTTTTAATGCAATCAGTTTCCCCCGAAGTAAAGTCAACTTATTATATTTTTCAGTGTATATGATAGATTATTTCAAATGATGTGATTCATCACAGTTTGGCCGGTTTGTTATAAAACTCTTTATTGAACATCCTTTGAAATGCCTACGGACAAAATGAATGGGAAAAGAACTCGGAAGCAAGGCTGCTGAAATGTAGGTGATCACTGTTTTGCTCTATTGCTGGCGATGAGTTGGGTCCCATAAGTGACGTGAAAGTGTTGTTTCGACCTCCTCACAGCTCTGGGCCCATGTGGAGAGCGGCCTCATACTGAACCGTCCTTGGTTGCATTCCAGGATCTGAGACACCATTCAGACAGTTCAGAGACTCATATGGACTCATAATACCAAAGCGCTCTTTGAGGTCTTTTGTTAGAAGTTATTAAGTATATTTGTGGCCGTGAAAGAGGCCGCTGACAGGAAAAGTGCTTGCAATCTTTTTTATTGATTAGTTTGGACTACATTACGAAATGGTTTTTCAAAGAAACCATGCCATTTCTAAATTTAGACATACGCAATGTTATTATATAGAACATCAATTGTAATTCACAAATAAAAGCAACACTTAGTTGAATGAAGTACCGATCTCCATGGAAACTAATGTAGAAGAGAGTTGGCAAAAGCTCTCCCCGGTGCAGTTTGGACTCATAGCAACAGGCAGGCCTTAAAAGACTCATTTACAGTAGGGCACATTCACAGTAATGTCGTTTTAAAGAGGAACCGCTGCGCAGCGCTAGAAGCTAATGAGGCGTCATCTGTACACATTTACTCAGAGCCCTCCTCCTCAAAATACCCAGGAGCTTTTTTTCCCCTAGTTCCTGCTTGCTGCAAATTAAATTGAGCTTCATTTAGCTGCACCAAATTTTACTTTCTCATAGACAAGCTCAATATTTTAAAGTATTAGTTTATCGCAAAATGAAAAAGTTGCCATCATTTACGTAACTTACTTTGCCATGCAACAAAAAAACATTTAATGTAAATGATTTGCTTGTTACTCTTTTCCAGGAAAGTCATTCATAAAAAGCAGGAACATCGTTCTCGTTTTTCTGTAGCATGTGTTGCCTACAATAAAATTAAGTTATATTTGGACTGAATTAACTATTTTGGAGTAAGATATAAATATTTGTGACTCACTTGGATGTGAATGTCTTGAACATTCTAAAACTTCTGGACTTTTAAAGATGATTGGCAAAAAAATGTACAAATGTACCTTTCACAAACTCCAATAATCCTAAAAAAAAAAAAAAAAAAAAAAAAAAAAAACTTGTTTTATAGTAAAATGGATTGTTCCTGCTCTCTATCTCTATGTGACCATATATCAAACAAATTCTATATTAAAGGGTTAGTTCACTTTAAAAAAGATAATTCTGTCAATAATTACTCACCCTCATGTTGTTCCAAACCAGTGTTGGGGAAAGTTACTTTTAAAAGTAATGCATTACAATATTGCATTACCCCCTAAAAAGTAACTCACTTTTTTGGAAAGTAATGTGTTACGTTACTTTTGTGTTACTTTTCAAATCTGGACAGTGCTTGCTTGTTTGTTTTTAATATAAAAAGTTATATTTTTGGCAAACAAACACACCAAAAGCCTGAAGGCTTTTCTCTTTTTTTTTCTTTCTTTTTTTTTCTTTCTTTTTTTTTACCTGTCTTTCTTTCTTTCTTTCTTTCTTTCTTTCTTTCTTTCTTTCTTTCTTTCTTTTTCCTGTTTTTTCTTTCTTCCTTCCTGTTTTTCTTTTTCTTTCCTGTTTTTCTTTCTTTTTCTTTCTCGTTCTTTCTTTCTTTCTTTCTTTTTCTTTCTCGTTCTTTCTTTCTTTCTTTCTTTCTTTCTTTCTTTCTTTCTTTCTTTCTTTCTTTCTTTCTTTCTTATTCTTTTTATTTCCTGTTTTTCTTTTTTGTTTTCTGTTTTTCTCTTTCTTTTTTATTCTTTCTTTCTTTTGTTTTTCTTTCTTTTTTCTTCTTCCTTTATCTTTCATGTTTTTCTTTTGGTTGTTTTCTTTCTTTCTTTCTTTCTTTCTTTCTTTCTTTCTTTCTTTCTTTCTTTCTTTCTTTCTTTCTTTCTTTCTTTCTTTCTTTCTTTCCTGTTTTTTTCTGTCATGTTTTTCTTTCCTGTTTTTTTTTCTTTCTTTTTCCCTGTTCTTTCTTTTTTGCTTTCTTTCTTTCTCTTTCTCATTCTTTCTCTTTCCTGTTTTTATTTCTTTTCTGTTTTTCTCTTTCTTTTTTCTTTTACTTTATTTTTCCTGTTTTTTTTTTCGTTCTTATTTTCTTTCTTTTCCTTATTTTTTTCCTGTTTTTCTTTCTTTCATTCTTTTCCCTGTTTTCTCTTTCTTTTTTTTCTTTCTTCGTTCTTTCTTTCCTTTTTTCTCTCTTTCTTCCTTTCTTTTACTTTATTTTTCCTGTTTTTCTTTCTTTCGTTCTCTTTTTCTTTCTTTAGGATTATTTGATAAATTGAAAGTGTATAGAATAGAATTGCTGATCCTTTGTAATTATTTATTAAATTAAAGTAAATTCACATCTATACAGTAAAACACATGAAAAAAAAAATGAAATACATAAAGGATAATTATATTTGCAAAAAAAAATATTAAAATTTTATTTTAACATATTTAATTATTGCAGGCTTGTGTCATATTGTGTCATATGCAGAGTTGCATTTTACTGTTTTTATTCATTTTAAGGAATACTGAATTAATGAGTGAGATGATCAATGTTCATATTTATGTTAGAACTAAAGTAACTTACTCCCAGTTTCTCTCAACATGGGGACAGGAGAGGTTTCAATCAATAAATAGCAAATAATAATAATAATAATAATAATAATAATAATAATTTTAAAAAAAGTAACTTTGTATAATTGAAAAGTAATGCATTAATTTACTGGAAAAAAGTAATCGGATTATGTAACTTGCGTTACTTGTAATGCGTTACCCCCAACACCGTTCCAAACCTGTAAGACCTTTGTTCACCTTCGGAAGAAAAATTAATATATTTTTGATGAAATTCGAGAGGGGTTCAACCCTAATTTTATGAAGCTATGACAATACTTTTTTGTACAAAGAAAAAAACAAACTAATGACTTAATTCAACAATTTCCCAAATTAGGACCCACATTAGGCATGTTTTTAGTAAATATGGTTAATTTTGTGAACATGGACAATTTTTGTTTCATTCTGACTTTGAAGGATATATGCAGCCACGTTTATAATGATTAAAAACGGCTGTGCATCAAACCTCCCTTTTCCTTTTCACAGCTGTAGGAACCATTTAACATCTTGGGAAGTGAACCATGACACCTCGTGTTGAAATCTGAGCCTACAGCAGTGATGTCTGAACAGCCGGAGGTATCTGGGGACTGTCCATCTCTTCTTAGGCTTTGTTCTCCTCTACCTTTTTTAATTGGGCAGCTACTATGCATCCCACGCTGCATTTCGCATACATACCTGTTTGACTCGTCTACACTCGGGGCTTGTTTAAGGTGACGAATACGGGCAGTATTTATTGGTCTCGGAGGAGAGAAAATAAAGGTCAGGCAAGACAGAGGTATTTTAATTGCAGTGTCAGGACTGCAAGTCAGTAGACAGTACAGCAGAGGGCAAGATGTTGTGATGTACTCCTTCTTTCTTGTTCTTGTCCTCTCTCTCTCGCTCGCTCTGGATCTACCACCCTCCCTTTGTGCCCCTGGATGATTTGATATCTTGTCAAGGTCCCCTCTCTTCATTACGCCAGTGTTGCATTTCTCCAGAAGAGACTCGGCTCAGCTCTAAAAGTCAATAGCACAAGCCTCCTCTGCTGCCATACTGTCCTTGCACAGAAGAGAGTGAAGCCTCTTCTCAGGAGATCAATTGGAGGACAGTCAAAACTGTCTTCAAAGTTTTTCTAGACTGTGAAATTCCATGTGGCTCCAACAACGTCCTATCATTTCATGGTGAATCTATGTCTAAACAAGGACAAATACACCCCAGAGGAGGCTAATATTGAAATGTGATCGCCAAAGACGCGATTGAGACATCAGTCAGCTTCTTTCCCTTCAAAGATTGCGTAAGCCTACTGATGACCTTTTTAAAGTCAAGCTCGCCCACACAGACAGGAAAAGCCTGTACGAATCTCTAATAAAACGGACGATCTTAGTTCTTTTCGTCATGTGACCTTGAGGGAGTCAAAGTCCCAAAGTGGAATTTACATTCCAAATCATCAATATTTATTTGACAAAGTTTCTGATCTGTTTGTACACAAATCATCAGTGCATGCTATTCCACAAAAAGGGACTTCGTAATATATATATTTTTTTAATCAAAATATAATACCTTGCTTTGACTCTGAAATAACTTAGATAATAACATCATCTAGACTTTGGGAAGAGAAATAATGTTAACTAATAGGCATACAGCTATTTAATTTATTTTAGGCTATAGTTGTAGAAGTAATGCAGCCTCTCTAAAATCTTACCCATATTAACATAGTAATTCAATAGTAGAATAATATAAGATGCTGCAATAATAGAAAGTTATTACACAACAGAATATACAACAATGTTCACAATGTCAAGCTAATTTTAGAGTATTATGTTAATAATATTGTGAAATAACAACATTGTAAAGTATTATTACAAATTTCTGCTTTTTCTATTTTCTATTTTAATACAGTGTTTTATTTTTGTGCTTTTCTTTCTTTCTCTTTCTGTTTTCTTTCTTGATTTTCTTTGTCATGTTTTTCTTTCTTTCTTTCTTGCTTTTTTCGTTTTTTTTTCTTTCTTGCTTCCTTCTTCCTGTTCCTTCTTCCTGTTCCTTCTTTCTTTCTTTCTTTCTTTCTTTCTTTCTTTCTTTCTTTCTTTCTTTCTTTCTTTCTTTCTTTCTTTCTTTCTTTCTTTCTTTCTTTCTTTCTTTCCTGTTTTTCTCTTCCCTTTTTCCTGTTTCTTTCTTTCTTTCTTTCTTTAATTCGTTCTCTTTTCTTCTTTCTTGCTTCCTTCCTTTCTTTCCTGTTTTTCTCTTTTTCTCTTCCCTTTTTCCTGTTTCTTTCTTTGTTTCTTTCTTTCTTTAATTCGTTCTCTTTTCTTCTTTCTTTCTTTCTTTTGGATTATTTGATACATATAGAAAATGTATAGAACAGAATTGCTGATTCTTTGTAATTGTTTATTGCAAGACTTTTGTGATGGTAAATTGTGCTTGAAGGATCTTGAATGGCACTTATTTATATGGCATGTTATTTTTTCTTGCTTTCTTCTTCCTGTTATTTCTTCCTCTTCTTTCTTTCTCTCCTGTTTCCTCTTTCTTTCTTTCTTTCTTTCTTTCTTTCTTTCTTTCTTTCTTTCTTTCTTTCTTTCTTTCTTTCTTTCTTTCTTTCTTTCTTTCTTTCTTTCTTGCATTTTTTCATATTTTTTCTTTCTTGCTTCCTTCTTCCTGTTCTTTTTTCCTCTCTTTCTTTCTTTCTTTCTTTCTTTCTTTCTTTCTTGCTTTCTTCTTCCTGTTTCTTTCTTTCTTTCTTTCTTTCTTTCTTTCTTTCTTTCTTTCTTTCTTTCTTTCTTTCTTTCTTTCTTTCTTTCTTTATTTCTTTCTTTCTAGTTTTCTTGCTTTCTTCCTGTTTTTTCTTCTTTCTTTCTTTTTTCTTTCTTTCTTTCTTTCTTTCTTTCTTTCTTTCTTTCTTTCTTTCTTTCTTTCTTTCTTTCTTTCTTTCTTTCTTTCTTTCTTTCTTTCTTTCTTTCTTTCTTTCTTTTTTTCCTTTCTTGCTTCCTTCCTTTCTTTCCTGTTTTTCTCTTCCTTTTTTCCTGTTTCTTTCTTTCTTTCTTTCTTTCTTTCTTTAATTTGTTCTCTTTTTTTCTTTCTTTATTTCTTTAGGATTATTTGATACATATAGAAAATGTATAGAACAGAATTGCTGATTCTTTGTAATTGTTTATTGCAAGACTTTTGTGATGGAAAATTGTGCTTGAAGGATCTTGAATGGCACTTATTTATATGGCATGTTATTATTACAATTTAAAATAAATAAATACATACATTTTATTTTATTAAACCAAACTATTGCTATCTTTTAAGGCTTGATGGCATAGACCTTGCAAATTCTGGCAAATTCAGCAACTTGTTTTTCTTCTAAAACACTGGCTGTAGCAGCCTGGGATCTTCGTCTTCCCGAAAACTGATTAAAAACCTATATGCCATCCAATCAGGTTTAAACTGACAATTTCAGACATTTTTGTGCATAATATGCATAAGGGAGCCAGTGAACAATCTGTGACTATTTTAACTGTAGCTTAGTCTTTTTGAGAGAACAGAATCAATAATTTTTCCTTTCACAAAGCTGATGCAATTGGATTGATGTTAATGACTGTATTAAACAGCCTTATTGTGAAATTACAGAATGATAATTTGTAGAAAGACAGTCACTAAATAAGCAATCGAGCTGTGTTAGGCTATCATCCATCAATGTTCTTTCATTAGGAGTGAGTGAACGGCCCTTTATGATATTGCATTGAAATGCTGGCAATTGAAAGAGCATAATTTCAAGCCTGGAACACAAGCGCTTGGCAGCAGCTTCAATATACTTTGAATATGAATATGAATATCTAAATTTAATGGCTGATATATTACACTGCATAAAAGTCTTCCTGAGCGAGTTTCTCTCCCCGCGGCTTTATAGGTGAATGATAATTCATCCGTTCTGGCAGGTACAGTGGTGGCATCCTCTGGGAACCCAAAATAGATGCCAGATAAAGAATTACTGTTCGATGCATATCTCCCTAATTGGTGTCTAATTTGGCGTGGTGGTGTCAGGTTTCCAGAAGGACAGAATGCCACTTAGGAGGAGGTAAATTTGAGAAAGCAGATGGTCCTCTCCAGAGGCCTGACAGCACTCACAAGCTGGGCATGCCATGTGTTTCTACGAGTGTGTGTGGACATGCGTATGACTGCTCTGCCGCCTTCTCTCAGCCTGACCTTGGAGGTGATGCTTTTCGCTTCCTAGAAATGTCACACTGCTCATCTCAATGTATTTATGAAAGATCTTTTCAATGCATTTACCCCATAGAATAAAGAACTCTTTTTTCAATTATTTTTTAAAAGAGCCATGCCATTTTTTTAAGGTATAGGGATGAAGAAATTTGTTATCGATGGGTTTTGTATTCAGTCTGAATAGTATGAGAAAGAAAAAAAATGCTGCATTGTGCTGGATAGTTGCATGCAACAACAAACACACTTCACAACTAAGAAAGTATGATTCATGAATGATTGATGCTTATGAGCTGATTCTTCATCATAAATAGCTTGAAACAACTGACAACCGAGTCGTAATCGTCTTTCTTTCTTTTATGCCTCTTTTTTCCTTTTGTCCACTTTCTTTTTTCCAGTTTCCTTTTCTGTCTTTCTTTTTCCTGTTTTTATTTTCTGTCTTTCTTTTTTCCTGTTTTTCTTTCTTTCTGTCTTTCTTTCTTTCTGTAGGATTATTTGATGAATAGAAAGTTCAAAAGAACATACTTTATTTGAGATATAAATCTACTAATTCAGTCCTTCTACCTCAAATTCTCATGTTTAATTCAACATGTTACTTGCTGATTCTTTGTAATTACTTATTGTAAGAATTTTGTGACCGGAAACTGTTTGAAGGATATTGAATGCCATTTATGGCATTTTATTATTATAATAAAAATTAATTAATTAATTAATTAATAATCAAATCAATACAGCACAATTTCAAGGATACTGAATAGCATTTTATTTTATTTCATTTTGTGTCTTAAACCAAACTATTGCTATGTTTTAAAATCTGATGGCATAGTATTGTTTATACTGTACTATAAAAAAATAATATTATGGTATTATACTATACCTTAATTTTGGCAAATTCAGCAACATGTTTTTCATCTGAAACACTCGCTGTAGCACAACTGAATCTTAATCTAATGATAAATCTCTTTGAATCATTATAATGACTCACTGAATTAAATGCTGATATTTTTTAAAAATATGTTTCTGTTGTACACAGCAAGGATACATAATTTGATCAAAAATACAGTAAAAAAAAAGTAATAATGTAAAAAACTATTCTAATTTAAAATGAGTAGTTTTCTATTTTAATCAATTTTAAAATGTAATTTATGTCTGTGATGCAAAGCTGAATTTTCAGCATCATTACTCCAGGCTTCTGTGTCACATGATCTTTTAGAAATCATTCTAATATGATAGAATTTTTTTTTTTTTTTTTTTTTTTTTTTTTATGAACATACATAAATTATATATAAAAGTTATTTCAAATGTTAATCACAGAAAAAAACTTTGTCTGTAAAATATAAATTACATTGTTGAAGTAATGGCAGTAAGTATGTATGTATGTACACTGTAAAAAGTTTTCGCCAGTTTCAACTTAAAAACTTAAGTTTAGCAGCTGCCTTAAGATTTTAAGTTAAATCAACTTAAGTCATTTAAACTCAGAAGTTATATCAACTCATTTTTATTGTAATAAGTTAAAATGACATCTAATGACTTAGTTTTAAGCTGATTTAACTTAAAATCTTAAGGCAGCTGCTGAACTTAGGTTTTTAAGTTGAAACTGGTCAAACTTTTTACAGTGTATTTATTACATTGTATAATTAATAATAATGTTTATAAAAAAGATGGAAGAAATTCTAATATGCTGATTTGCTGTTCAAGAAACATTTATTATTATCAATGCTAAAAATAGTGCTGTGGAAACCATTATACATTTTTTGAGGGTTCTTTGATGAAAATAAAGTACAAAATTATAGCATTGAAATATTTAGTATTACTTTAAAAATCCTAAGTTATATTAGGCATTTTTTCAATACAGTTTTATGATAAAATGCAAAATACAATACTGCTTTATTATGTACACAATACTGCTATATTTATGTGCAAAAAACACTGTTATCAGTATATTAACAGCAGGAATAAAACTATCAATAACATTAATTGACTACAGGCTTAAAAGGTGATAACTGAATAATTATCCTCACGATTCTCATCTCTGTTTAATAAAACAAGGATGTGATGACACAATAACCTTGTCATCACAACTGTGGTCACATGAAGCAGAGAGGGCAGTTGCTGTGTGTGTGGCCTCCTTTGACCCAGACTGTCCTTCTAGATCGATTAATAAAAAAATAAAATAAAATAAACTCTCATACTTTATAGTGGATTCAAATTCCTCCAAGGCCTTTCCAGTTAAATATTCAGAGGCAGTCAAGGTTCCCATCAGCCTGTCAGCCGTGTAATATGAGCTGAAGGCACTCAAGTAGTCCTAGACACTTCATGCTCCTGGAAGACCCGCCATTCACCTGGTAAGACACAGCTGCAAACCTTCCCAACACACTGAGGAAAGAGACGCTTCACAGCTACGCTTCACCTTTATACACGTATGGAAAAAGAAAAAAATCCAACCCCTCAAAATGTGCATTACAGGAGGAAATAAAGTGGAAAAAACCCTGCCATGATTAAGATTGTCTTACCTTGTTAATTGCCACCTGTGAGAGGTGAAGAGATATCAGCTACATTAGATCTCAGGGTCTCAATACTCTATTTATCTGTGAATTGCCGTCACTTAGCTTGAATTTTTCACAGCTGTATGAAGTGTTTTCATATTTATGCAGCAGGTCTCTCATTACATACTTCAGCGTATCATCCAATTACTGCGACGCAGCAGGAAACTCAGCAGAATTATTACCGTACGCAGTGCCATACAACACGTGCAAATGTTTTCCTTGCCTCCCTCATTCCTCAACTTCACAGGTAAGCGACATTTATATGCACACATAAAAAACATTGCCATTTCTCACGTTTCTAAACTGTCACGTTGATGCACACTTGTTTGAGTATTTTATTTGTTTGCATGAAATCACCCAGCTATTTGTTCATTCAGAATTGTTTGTATAATGCATTACATTTTATAATACAAATAATAATAGAAGGGTCAAAGACATTAAGATGTCCACATCAAAAGAAATTTACTTAAGTGGTTTTATGTCCATATAAAGCACATTGAATGTAAGGAAAAGTCTTTTAAGGTGTTTTTGGAGAACAAAATGTCAAAATTTGTTTGAAATAATGTTACATTGTCATTCAGTGCAACACAATATTTATGTAAAAATTCAAACAACTACTTATTCTGATGTGCACATATTAAAATATATAAAATAATAAGAGAGCATATACATTTTTATTGTGTTTTAAATGAGTAAAAAAAATATTACTGACAAATGGGCAAAACCTAGGATAGGCAAAAAAAAAAAAAAAAAAAAAATAGAATTACAACTATGTATTTAACTAATTTTCTTTTAATATGTCAAAATGTACTTTTTGTTGTAAATATGCCTGACAAGATTGTTGCACTGAATGACATTTTAGTGGGTGCCTTATTTAAATTAGGGAAAAATGTATGCTATTTATTTTTGCTCAGAAAAACAAAAAGAAAATACAATTAAATTAAACAGAAAATGTTATTTATTTATTTATTTATTTTTTTTAAATAACAACAATTTAAAGCAATTAGACATTGTTTTTATGCTTAAACCCTTTTTTTTCTTTGACCTAGAAACAGATATATCATTAAAAGTATGTATGAAAAAAATATTAAAATAAAAATGTAAAATTAAATAATTAAATAATTAAATAAACAAATAATGATTAATTAATAAATAATAATAATAATAATAATAATAATAATAGGTCTTAACAATTTTGATTGTTACATTTTTATTCTATTTTACAATGTACTACACCTATCTCTAAAGCAGTAACAAAGTCATCAATCAGAAATAATATGTATTTCCATTACACATTATAAATTAAACAACAACAACAATAATAATAATAATAATAATTAATAATAATTAATAATAAATAATAATAATAATAATAATAATAATAATAATAATAATAATAATAATAATTATTATTATTATTATTATTATTATTATTATTATTATTATTATTATATACACCCAGTCATAAATGTTTTACGTTTACATTTTATAAATATTTTATTAATTTATTAATTTAAGAATTATTTTATTTAGATTTTTCTCAACAAGGCTTTTGCATTTATTTGATCAAAAATTCCGTAAAACGTTATATTATAAAAGTGTAATAATATTTCACAATACATCTATTTAAAATAACTGTTTTCTATGTTAATACCTTTTAAAATGTAATTTATTCCTGTGATTAAAGCTGAATTTTCAGCATCATTACTCCACTTTTCAGTTTCACATGATCTTTCAATAATCATTCTAATATGCCAATTTGCTGCTCAAGAAGCATTTCTTCAGGATTATTCTACAGAAAATCTTGAACAGACTACTAGAACTGCATTTATTTATCTGAATCACACATCTTTGTGTATCTTGTATGTCTCCACCTCTGTTTTTGTGTGTCCAGAGGCACACATGCATGTTCTTTTACTCTGTGGTGTCGCTAGCATGAGTAATGGGATTACTGCTCCACACTGGGCCACAGGCCTGGCAGGAAGCACATGCCACGTTTAGTCACACAGTCAGATGTTCCCTCACACACACAGGCAAATACTCACACCGAAGGTCACACTCACTGGCCCCGTTCCAAAACCTAATAAGCTGCCCGCACTGTCCACTGCCTTCATACAGTATAGGCAGCATCCTGTGATTGAACATCTACAGTGATGGATTTGGAAGTGCTCTACATAGGCAACAATTACGTTTGGCAGACAAATAGAGTTCAGCACAGGACACTCAACTCACGATTGATTTTCACTGTAAAAAATTATATGATCAATAAAACTTTTGGAAAAAGCTGTATATTCACAATTGACGTCATTTTTGAATGCAGCTGAATTAACAGAACCTCTTCAATCTGGTTTCTCTGCCCATCATAGTACTGAGTCTGCTTTGCTTAAAGTATTAAATGACATCTTACTTGCAGTTGATGGTGGCAAAAATACAGTTTTTGGAAGCAACAATACAATAATGTTGCTTCTTGATCTTACAGCTGCTTTCGATACAGTCGATCGTAATATTCTTCTTTGGCGGTTAGAGCTTTTGTTTGGGATCAGGGGTACTGTTTTGAAATGGTTCAGTTCATATCTTAGAGACAGGTCCTTTTCTGTTGAGTTAGGTAAGTTCTCTTCATCTGTTGCTCTTATTATCTGTGGAGTACCACAAGGATCTATTTTAGGTCCACTTCTTTTTAATTTATATATGCGGCCTTTGGGAGATATTATTAGGAGGCATAACCTTTCATTTCATTTGTATGCTGATGATACCCAGTTGTATCTACCATTGAAAGCTGGCGATACTATTGAACCCTTATTGGCCTGCCTTGCAGATGTCAAGAAATGGTTATCTGATAGTTTTCTTCAACTTAATGAAGATAAAACAGAAATTATTGTTTTTGGACCCCCAAAATTGAGAGGTGATCTTCTCAATGAGCTTGGCAAACATTTCTCCTCAGTCTCCACCCAGGTCAGGAATCTTGGTGTCATTGTGGATTCTGAACTCTGCTTGACCAAGCAAATTAATACAGTTGTTAAAAATAGTTTTTATCAGTTACGGATCATTTCGAGACTGAAATCATTTTTGTCTTTTCAAGACCTGGAGAAGGTCATTCATGCTTTTATCACCTCTCGTCTTGATTATTGTAACTCATTATATTTGGGACTTCCTCAGTCATCCATTGCGCGTTTACAGTTGGTACAAAATGCTGCTGCAAGGCTGTTGACCAGGGCAAAGAAAACTGACCATGTTACACCAATTTTAGCTTCTCTTCATTGGCTTCCTGTCCATTTTAGAATTCAATTTAAAATGCTGCTGTTTGTAAATGTGCTATATAAATAAACTTTACTTACTTACTTACTTACTCACTTACAATAAGTCATGGCAACGTATGTTTTTTCATTACTTTAACTCATCAGATTAATTCAACCAATTTCAACAAGATTCAGTTTGATTTTTGAAGTGAGTTTTAAAATAATTTAAGCTGTCCAGCCAATCTGATTATCTGAACTTTGTTTTGCATGTCCTTTGAGGAAAGTACAAAAACTTTGGGATTTTATGACTTTATTAATTTAGACTTAAGTCAGTTTAATGTAATATAAGTTAAAATTTAAGTTAAATTTTTAAAGAAGACATATCATCAAAATTTGACTTTTCCTTGTTTAAAGAGCAGGTAATATGGGTTTTTGAATTTTCTTTTTCTTTCCACAGTACCACAGCTCAATTCGAGCCTGTTGTTGAGTGCTCGTCATTTAATCTCTAATTTTGTCAAGTTCAACGTGGGATTTGCTAAACACTTTTAATATAAGTCCGTGCCTTCCTTATTTTGACCAGCAAACATCACCGAACCACAACCTGTAATGATTATGTGTACATTTTCAATTGACTGCTCAAAATATCAAGGTTTGTGTGCTATTATATGCGATGTATACCTAGTGTCGCCTTAGATTTCCAGGCAAAGCACAATATTACTGTCGTACTGAAATACAGGGTTCAAAATTGCGACTGTTTTGGTCGCATATGCTCCCAAAATTCAATCTGCATGACCTCAAAATATATTTGGGAGCATTTGTGTGAGAAATTGTGGTTCAACTTATTTTTATTTCTTTTTAAAATTTTCACTAGCCTAATGACTGCACAGACTACTGTGAGCTGATACAGTAACAGCTTTGACATTCTCTCCAACATTACATTAATAACCAATTCAACTTCTTTACATTCTTAACTTTAATGCAGATTTTAGATATTAGCGAAACTCTGAACCGGATATTTTTTGCTTTTTTTCTCAACCAAACGGATTTTTTTTTTTTTTTTTTTTTCTCAACTGCATTGCAATTAAGGATGTGTGATGATGATTTTGATTGTGGACAAATAAAATGTTTCCACAATCTGCTTTTGAAGAAATACAGCGCACATTCTCTCAGATGAAATTTTGGCACCTACATCTCAATATACTGTACAACGCAGCATATGTCACACCAAATGGTAACTTAGAGCCAGAGTACTTTTCAATATCACATTTGTGTGTTAACAAATTATTTTGTTAAATTAATGTATTGTATTCTAGAATGCATGCTCAGCACCGTTGAGAGTTTAGCACAATCGTTAAAACAAAACTGAAAGTAAAATGTGCACGTGCATTCAAAAGCAATTTTAATACCCCAAGTTTAGAGAGCGTGTACAAATTAGGCTATAACATATCTAGGCTGTTATTACTATGTAGGCTATAATAGGTTGTTTAGTTGTCTGCAGCTCTGTATCATACTTGAAAAATCCGGTCTCTATTTACACTTTGAATATTGAGCCTTTTTTGATCATGGCTGAATGTATTGTTTGCACTTAATACGACTAAAAAAGAACGGTTTGTTTTTTGGTTATTTATACTGTAGATTGTTAAAAAATGCAGTGGTTGCCTCTAATTCCAATGGCTCCTCCTGTAATAGGGAAAATAAACATCTTGTTCATGCACTTATATTTCCATTCATTCTTGTCCCTTGCTTAAGGCGTAAAATAAATATTTAAAAAATGCTTTCAAATGCTTTCAGCCCATCAGAATCAGCCATGAAGAATTAAGAAATTTTGGGACGAGTGCTGGCTGTTCTGCTCAGTTGGCAGTTGTGGTGCTCCTTAATATTGATTGGGTGCTCCTAACTTCTTGAAGTTGGGAGCACCAGTGCTACCTGAAATAGTTCTGATAATTTGCTGTGAACCCACTATTTCCAACTAACTCTAGAAAGGCAAAGTACACCATTTTACACCCAAGGGTCAAACCATCTTAAACACAGGGAAACCAGCAAAAAGAAAATTCATATACACACATAAACTTCAAAATAAATTGACATCAACATTATCAAAATAAATACAAAATATAAACAATACAATACATTTTTACATACACTCCAAATAAACACAATAAACAATGACCCCCCCCCCCCCCCCCTTCTCAGACTATGTAGTGGACTATGCCTACACTACCCAGAATTCCATATGTTGCTATAAAATGGGAAGCAGGAAGGCCACACTTCCTCTTAAACCCCCTCCCCGGAACCATGCTGCAGTCATGAACCCAGAGAAAAAGGTAAGTAAATGAAGTTAGCAAACTATAAATAAAGGAAGAAATACTAGAAAGAAACCTCTTGGTGTCTCCTTTTTCTTGACCTAATGTGCACCTTAGACAAGAAAAATAACTCCAAATTATATTAGAACAACAACAGAAAACAAACATTCATACAAGTAGTATAAACCCAACAAAAATAAACCAAACAAAACACAGGGAATATACTAAAGGTTAAAGCTGACTGACGATGATTTATGACATCGTCACATGTACTGTAGACTGTTGTAGTTCTAAGTACTTTGTTTAATATATTGTTTCATTAGTTAGTCACTCAGCTAACGTATCCACCATTATTGTTTTGTGAAGTGTTTACAGCAGAGCAGCTACTCTTTAGCTGTGGGCACAGTTTGCTTACATAGTATAGACCTTTTTCCTGAACACTGAAGTAAGTCCGACTCTTAACTGAAAGTATGCTTTGCATTTCCGGTCTGCATTGTTTCTGGTCAAATTAGGGTATATTCCGAGCTAATAAACTAATGTTAAACCTATTAAAATGTTTTTAAAAAGCACATGGCTCCATAACGCCATCACTTGGCAATGTCGCAATGACCGTCATTTGTCAGTGCCTCACTTTAATGAGTGTGTAGATGCAAGGGCGAAATTGTCAATCACACATTGGGGGGGACAGCTGTGGGACTTTTTGTGTTTGCGCATGCACACATTTAAAAAAAAAAAAAAAAGCCAGAGTCCAAATGTTTGTAATTGTATAACACAACAAGGAATTTTATTACATCTGATCGTCAAACCAACGTATACTCACCCTGTAATGATTACAGCATCAGCATACAGGCTATTAAGTCACAAAGCTGAATTTAAAGGGATAGTTCACCCAAAAATGAAAATTCTGTCATCATTTACTCACCCTCAAGTTTTTTAAAACCTGTAAGAATTTCTTTCTTCTGCTGAACACAAAATAAGATATTTTGAAAAATGTCTGTAACCAAACAGTTGATGGACCCCATTGACTTCCATAGTAGGTCAATGGGGTCCATCAACTGTTTGGTTACAGACATTTTTCAAAATATCTTATTTTGTTCTATACTTTAAAAAAAAATCACATTTTCTAAAAATCTAAACGTCTTTTTCCCTTCATAATTCTCATAAGAATGCCCATGATCCACATATTTTATTTCCTCTAAACTTTGCTTTTTTGTTTCAGTAATTAAACATTGTTCTAAGGGGCAGCTTGTTACCACATCTTACCCTATAACGTTACATTCACTCACAATGAATGTGAGTTAACCCTTGTGTGGTGTTCATATTTTTGTTATTCAGCCAGTGTTCGTGGGTCTGGTGGACCCGCTGCATTTTGGGGTTTTTAATTCAACATAATCAACCAATTTATGTTAAAATACTCAACAGATATTTAGGCTACTTCATCCCAATTACAAGCAATAGAAACAGCATTTATGGTTAATATTTCCTCTCTAGCTTTGTTAGATCACATTTAAGAATTGTAACCTTGTGCGGGAACGGCAGGGGTAGAAACAAAACTCACTTTTGCACTCACACTCTCTCACACTTACACACAACCTCTCTCTCACATGCATGCACACACACAGATATGTGGTTCATACAGGGAATCTCCATAGGCGTAATGGTTTTACAAATGTACAAACTGTATAATCAATGCCCCTACACTAACCCTACCCCTAAACCTACCAATCACAGAAAACTTTTGGCCTTTTTTGAAGTTCAAAAAACACCATTTAGTATGTTTTTTAGCCGTTTGGTTTATGAGGACACAGATGTCCTCATAAACCATGTTTACGTTGTAATACCCAAGTCATTATACACATTTGTGTCCTCATAAACCATATACTATACAAGAACACACACACACACACACACACACACATAACAGCAAGGCCTGACAGGAGGAGGACAGAGTAAAGGTCCTACAGACCCGAACACCATACAAGGGTTAAGAGCTATTAATGTCATGCTGTCCGGTACCTTAGTACCTTACTTCTCACTTCTCTGTTAAAAATGCTTAAAATCTCCAGAAACGTAACGTTACTTTCTTTTTCTTTCCAAAGAAATTACAGATGTCAGCTGCTGCAGTCTTTCTCTTGTTCATTTTTGGCCAATACTGTGAAATATAACAGCAACGCAATTCCAAGGGATGAAAATGGTGAAGTAAGAAAGAACAAATGACAGGACTCTAAAATAACTTGCTAGATAAACCCAATTCAGAGAACAGGACCGTGGCTCAAAACGCTAACGTTAGCTGTAAAAACTGGGTTTGGTACAGTAGATTTGACAAGCCTGTCACTGACCGCTATCCCAGTTTGCTTTAAAGCCAGGCTACATGCTAGCGTGTATACAGTAACGTTAGCTAGCTGTCGGCTAGCTTGTCAATAGACCCATTCATACAAGCTGTATAATATTACAGTCGAAATTTACAAATTCTACAATTCGAAATTCTAGTGAAATTCACCTGGTCGTTATCTAAGGGATTATGTCAGCCAAAAACACCATATAGATATGTGCCAAATGTCTGTCAGATTTCGCGCTCTTCTTCTGTTTGTTTTTTCCTAACTCACTGACGGTGGCGGTGCACGAGCTACTAAAGGTATAGGGGAAAACATGACATGGATCAGGTTTTGTTAATGTATAGTGTAAGGCCAGTCGAATGGATTTGGGAAATGGACCGGCCGGGATTTTATATTTTCGGAGCTGGAAAGAAAGACGTATTTGCAATCACATCGATATCGCCCGCATAATCATACAGTATGATCAAATATTGGGGGGGACAAATTGTCCTTCTTTGAATATTGGGGGGGACGTGTCCCCCTGTCCCCCCATAGAATTATGCCTATGTGTAGATGACACGAAGCAGTGGAAGGTAGCTACATTAAAAACACATAGACGCTATTTGAATGGGTTCCTATGGAAACCGGAACAGAAAAGCATTCAGTCTGACGTTAGAATTCGTAATGGCAGCGCTCATCGTTTACTCAGGAAAAAGGTCTATACAGAAAGACCAATCACAACAGACTTGGCCAGTTAACCAATCAGAGCGGAGAAGATTTATGGAATAGAGGGATTTACAGACCTTAAGCTCAAAACTGCTTTGAACTAATCATTTTGATTTCCAAAATTCTAATATTAAATGTATATTCAGAGAAAATTACAGTATTGTCTGACCTTAGATTAATTTAAGCCTGTTGTAGGGAACTCCAACACAGTATTAAGATGCCTTAAAATACCATATAACCTACCACAAATTGTAAATAGGAACCCAGTAACTTTGTTTTGGTAAGCCTTTCTCTGCAAACATGTGGAAAAAAAACAAAACAAAAAAAAAACTAGCCACTCAGATTTTGCTCCCCATGACATAGAAATGGGATCTTATTATAATACCGTCCCTTAATCTGCACGTTTCCACCCAAGGTGCTGCCATTTACTTTTGCAAGCGACAGTGAACCATTTGCATCACATCTTGTACAAAGGGGCATAATAGGTCTCCTTTAACAACAACCCTAGATTGTTGAACTTACGTGATTCAAACGATAAAGATGCGACCGTGTTTAGGATACAGTCGTGACTTGTTAGTTTGTTTCCACAACAGCGTAATCAGTGAGTTACATTGTTGTACGGGAAATGCACCCTAGATGGGTTGTTATTACAGAAATGTATGACCACAGATAGGACAACACCACCTGTCTTGATGTCTCTGCTTCAGAGAATTTTAACTAGTACATACACAACATCACTCAATGCCCCCTCCATTCCTGTAACGTAAGACACACCCAAGGCTTTCCGAAAGCAGCCAAATAGCCTGGCATTATTCACTGCCATGATATCAAGTGCACGCTCATCTGGGTCAAATGTAATTACACCCAAAGTGAATTTGGGGAGCTTAGTTGAGGACGAGAGAGAGAGGGAGAAAAGAACACCTGATCTTGTTAAATGCTGCTTCTTCAGCAGCAGTGCATGTGTGTGAGGAGGTAAACAGCCACTCAGGACTTCAGGCAAACACATGTTCCTCTTCAGCGGGGACCACGTCTGCCCGCCGCCCCCTCTCCCTCAGGTACGCGGGCCGTTAATTGTGTTTTCACTCTCCTCTGCCTGCAATCTGTACCGCTGTCGTCACTGCGCTGTGGCCAGGTGTGTCATTAAGAGCTCAACAACTTTATTAATAGCAGCCAGTTTAAAAATGTATGAAAAATTCTTCCATATTTAGAAAAAAAAAAAGTTATAGCTGCACATGTACTTGCATATCTCATATTACCATTCAAAAAGTTGGTAAGATTTTTTTTTCTGAAAGGAATTAATATTTTAATTTATCAAATAAGCAATAAATTGATCAAAAGTGAGAGTAAATACTTACATTTTGCAACCTACATAAATATTATTCTTTGGATCTTTCTTCACTAAACAATTCGTTTTTTTTCCTTCTTTTTTTAATCATGGTTTGATAAGTATCACATTTCCACAAAAATATAAGGCAGCAAAACTGTTTTCAACATTGATAATAATAAACAGGGACTAAAAGTTAACACTCGCCAAGCACCAAATGCAAGTAAAAAATGGCACTGCCAATATGTAACAGTCTCAGTAGCCAGTATAACAATGCAATGTAGTGAAAACAAAAGTCAGTTTTTAAAGAGATTAGTTGTTTCTGACATAAGCGAATAAAATAGGCTTATGTCTGAAGGCGTTCGGCTCTACGCATACGCTGAGCCGCTTCAGACTGCGCACCAGTAGCACTTCAGTGGACGAAATATGTCAAAATCCGTGGTTTTGGTGATTTACCTTGTAAATAGTCTTAAATTAGTTATAAAGTCTTAAATGACCGTAAAGAATTGGGAGACAATCAGATGTGCGTCAGATCTATGTCATGCGCATCAGGTTTTAAAGAGACCGTGCTGATTTTAAATTGAAATCTGCTAAAGTCTGTCACTGATGGAAATCAAAGAACAAAAGAAAAAGAGAAATCACTCGATTACTCAGTTTTTTACATGTTAAAAAAAATGTCTTTCATTTATACTGTAATGTTGAATGGCTACAATTACCCTTTAGGTAATTGTAATTAATTATGCTTGTCCCTTGCTGGTTTTTGCTGGTTTATGCTGGTCATGTTGCTGGTTAATGCTGGTCCTTTGCTGGTTTATGCTGGTCCTTGACCAGCAACATGACCAGCATAAACCAGCAAAGGACCAGCATAAACCAGCAAGGGAGGGACCAGCATAAACCAGCAAAGGACCAGCATTAACCAGCTAAAACCAGCATCCCAGCACCAAAACATACCTAACCAGCATATGCTGTTTTTTTCAGCAGGGTAATAGCTAAAATGCATTTAATAGAGACACCTGTAGCAGGACAAATTAAAAACATTGTAAATATGTTTAGTCATTGTTGTATAATAACTGCCTGTCTTTGCAAAAAAAGTTTAATGGCTGGTAAAAATTATCTCTTGGCCTTCTTCTGATTTGCAACAACCTTATATTTGAAATGTGTATATTCAATTTTTACCTTTAACAACTACACTGGCATATATGGCCTCAAATCTAGCAGAGATGCACTAAGAAGTCCCAAAAATTGATTCTTACACTTTTCAGAAGATCAAGGATAATAACTGTAGTGTTTTAAATGTGGTATTTAAGTATGGTTACCATGGTAAATTTCTATAAAGACATTCAGGTTATTGTGTTTTTTTCTTGTGGAGTCTTACATCTCAAGGCTTGATGATACTCCAACAAAATATACGTTTGTGAAAACGCTCTCTCCCATCTTGTTAGTGTCAGCTTAATATTGATGTTTTTTTAACCATGGACATTTCCTTCAATGCTCCAGAAACACACAGTTCTTTGTATTGCGTCTCTCCTGAGATTGGAAAGTGACGAATTAGACAGATGTTATTTGCTTCGGTCCTTGCTATCACAGAATTGGTTTCTCCTGTGTTATTGAGGAGGTTTGATCGAGTCTGACTTTGTTCTCTGCGATAGAATGTGAGACAACAGTGGTTGATTTCCTTCACCATCACAACCACACGTCCCTCTGATCAATATGACTCAGTTGTGTGATTACTGACCTTCATAAAGAGTAAATCAGTACATCAAGCCAATTCAAACAGAATAAGCCACAAAAAGGGGCTGCAACAACAAAAAAGTGAATTTCCATTGGGTTGTCATGAGTTTTACAGAAAAAAAGGAGACATTTAGAAAGAGTGAGAGCAACAGAATGTCAAAGCAAGAAACAAATCATGCACTTTCTACAAAGAGGGTGAAAAAAAGATATTTTTATTTTACAAATGATCAGTGAAATGAGGTATTTCAGAAAACGTTGATCATCAACAATAGGAGTTTAAACTAAATATTTCATGAGCCATTTAATTTTATTTTCATTTTATGAAGTTTGCAATCCTGTTACTAAAATTTTCCAGTTTGCAAATTTAGTCTACAATTAGTCTACTATCTAAATATCAATAATTATATTTTCTCTAGTATACTTTAATAGTTAGACACACTCAGCTTTTAAAATATAATGTAATTTTACATTTTAATAGGGCTGGGATACAAATATTAAAAAAACTAGCTTATATTCATGCTAAATTAATTTTAACTTTGTTAGTAATATAACACTTTACATTAAGGTTTTCTATATTAGTTAAAGGAGTAGTTCCCTTCCTGGAACTCCAGCTGCGTCAAGCGCTATGGGGAACGCCATTGGCGAACCACGCTGTGAATATTGTGTGTGTATAACCAATCCGAAGGAGGGCGAGACGTCACAGGCGGGGTGATGTAAGCGACCAGGAAGTATAAAAGCATGTGCGACGGAGCCGGCGTCAGCTTTCTGTCATTTCTGCGAAGCGCTCCGTGTGTTGTTGTCTTTGTTATCACTTGTTTTTTGTGCAAGTTAGCACACCTTTTATTTGAGTGATAATGTCTGTCAGGGGCAAAAAAGAGTTAGTGAGCGAGGGTGAATCACATTTCAAGCGGTGTGTTCCTCCCTGCCAGCGCTACATTACTGGCGGGGATACACACAGCTTGTGTGTGGTTTGCCTGGGAGTGGAGCACGCTGAGTCGGCTCTCGAGGGAGCCGGCTGCCGCCATTGCGATCTGCTTCCTGTTCGCGTGCTTCACTCCCGGAAGGCTCTTTTTGAGAAAGGAGCCTTCTCCAGCGTTCCCCGCGGTGCTGGCCCCGCTTCCGCTGAGGCGGAGTGGCAGCTGCATTCGTGGGGTTCGCAGTTAGATCTGTTGGAGGGCATGGAGATGGGTGAACCTCTATCTCCTACCTCACCCGACAGATCGGCAGCTCTCTTACTGGGTGCGGAAGCCCGCCCTGCGGAAACTTCCCCCCGGGACGAGAGCTTGATGCTCCTCCTGTCTTCCTCTGAGGAGGTTGACGTGGAGAGCATCGCTGAAGACTTTCCGCTCACTAAAGAAAGCCAATCGCCCCAGTACGAAGAGCTCTTGGAGGTGGTTACTCGTGCGGTTGCCAAACTCAAGATCGACTGGCCTGCCGAGAAACAGCATGAGCCGCAGAAAAGCAGGTTAGATGAACGCTTTCTGCGGACAAAACAACCACCTCCAAGACGGAGCCTGCCTTTCTTCCCCGATCTCCACACTGAGGTGTCGAGATCGTGAGGAAGGCCGTTCTCGTCCCATCTATTCTTCCCCGCCTCTGATTACTATGGCAATGTGGCGGGGTTTGACGAGAACGGCTATAAGATGATGCCACGAGCTGAGCAAACTCTACCCAGATATTTGTCACCTGGGCTGGCATCATCTTTAAAGGCTCCGTCCTTGCCTTCCAAGCAGCTGTGCATATCTTCAGCGCTGGTAGGCAAGGCGTACAAGGCTGCAGGTCAGACTGGAGCTTGTCTGCACACCATGGCGGTGTTGCAGGCATACCAGGCAGACCTGCTAAAAGAGCTTAGCGACGGCAAGGAAGTTGACGTTTTAGAACTACGTCGTACCACAGATTTGGCTCTCCGTGCTACTAAGGAGACCACCCGTGCAGTTGGGCGGGCGATGGCAGCCCTTGTAGCCATGGGAGCAGCCTCTGCCGTGTACGAGCTCCTCGTACCGCAAAATACAGTAGCAGAGCGTCGCTTTCCGTCGCTGAAGTTCAAGATGCTCACAGTCAGTCAAGTCGTGTCGCATATCAGGTTCGAGGACTGGTTCGTCACGATAGACTTGAAAGATGCTTACTTTCACATCTCCATCCTTCCCTCACACAGGAAGTTCCTGAGGTTCGCTTTCAGGGGCAAAGCTTACCAATATCGGGTGCTTCTCTTCAGCCTAGCCCTCTCACCCCGAACATTTACAAAATGTGTGGATGCAGCTCTGGCTCCTTTGCGACTCCAGGGCATCCGCATACTCAACTATATCGACGACTGGCTGATTTTAGCTCAGTCAGAACAGCTAGCGGTTCAACATCGAGATGTTGTCCTCACTCACATGAAAAACTTGGGGTTGAGACTAAATGACAAGAAAAGTGTGCTATCTCCATTACAGAGAACCACTTATCTAGGCGTAGTGTGGGATTCGACCATGATGCAGGCACGAATGTCACCTGCTCAGATCGAGTCGATTCTCACAGCAGTCAGAGGAGTCAAGCTAGGCCAGCCATTCACTGTGAAACAGTTTCAAGTACTCTTGGGTCTGATGGCAGCAGCATCCAACGTAATACCTCTTGGACTACTGTACATGAGGCCCTTACAGTGGTGGCTCAAAACCAAGGGTTTTTCTCCGAGGGGAAATCCATTTCGCACAATCAAGGTCACGCGGCGCTGCCTACGTGACTTAGAAATGTGGAAGAAACCTTTGTTCCTTTCCCAGTGTCCCGTGCTGGGAGCTCCTTGCCGCTGCATAACGCTAGCGACAGATGCATCCCTCACTGGCTGGGGGGCGGTCATGAGTATATGATGCATATGATTCCTCTGGCCTCCCGTCACCCTTGGGGGTTAAGGCTCACTCAACTCGAGGCATGGCTGTCTCGAAGGCCCTTCTGGCAGGTGCCCCAATTCAGGACATCTGCAACGCTGCGGGATGGTCCCTTGACCTCAGGGTTACCCCTGGTTCTTCTGTCCTCTCGTCCTAACCTTCTTAGACAGAGACATTTCTCCCTCTTGTTCTGGCAATTTCCCCAGACATAGTATATAGAGAAAAATCCTGGAATGTTTTCCTCAAAAAACTTCTTTCTTTTATTTTGACTGAAGTAAGAAAGACCTGAAAATCTTGGATGAAATGGGCTAGATTAATCCTTTAAAATTGTTGCTCTCATGTACTCTGTAGTAGAGTAGTAGAAAAATACCAAGTTCGGTACTAAAATTAAAAAAAACATCCATTTCCCGATCAAATTTGAGTGCTGCTGAGCCAATTTTTAAACACTGCGCACCACAGAACCATGGATGTTCACAGTAGAACCATAGAAGTTCAGTATATGGAGAAAAAGTCCTGGAATGTTTTCCTCAAAAAACTTCTTTAATTTTTGACTGAAGAAAAAAAGACATTAATATCTTGGATGACATTAAAATTGTTGCTCTCATGTACTCTGTAGTAGAGTTGTCAAAAAGTACCAAGTTCGGTACTTTCGACCATTTCCCACTCACATTTGAGCGCGGTTGAGACAATTTTAAAACACTACTGATTGGCCATAGTTTTCATGTGTCAGCGGATCTGTCCATGTGCAGATGTATTAGGGATCCACTGACAGACACAGCTTTCAAACACTCCCATTGTGCTTATGTGTGAGTGCCCGTTGAGGAGCATGAAGCGCTGATCATTGTAGCCAATCACAGTCATATCTGTTGAGCACGTGAACACTATGGCTAATCAGTGGTGTTCAAAAATCGGCTCTACAGCGTTAAAATGTGAGTGGAAAATGGACATGAAGCTTGCATTTATGTTAACCTGTTGTTGGGGACTCCCAAAAACAAAATATGAACCTTTCATAATTTATATTAGGGGGACTTTAACAATAAATAAATAAATACAAAAAATAAGTAAAAAGTGTAACATAATTGTGTACCAAAGTTTAGCATATTTTTAGTTTTAGTACATTTATTTTTATTTTTTTAAATGAGTCTCTTATGCTTACCAAAGCCATAATTCTTGATCAAAGATAAAAAAAAGGAATATTATGAAATATTACAATGAACTGTTTTGCATTTGAATATATTTGAAATTTAATTTATTACTAAATTTGCTGATTTGCTCCTCAAGAATCATTTCTTATTATTAATATAGGTGTTGAAAACAGTTAATGCTTCATATTTTTGTGCAAACTGTGATTTGTTTATTCTGTATTATTTGATTAATTAAAAGTTGAAAAAAAGAAAAAACAGCATTTATTAAAAACAGAAGTCTTTTGTAACATTATAAATGTCCTCACTGTCCATTATGATCAATTGTATGTGTCGTTGCGGAATAAAAATATTAAAAAACCCAGACTTTTGGATGCTTGCGTACCTTGCGAGTCTAAATTATATTCCAATAATCATATTCAGACAATTTATAACCAGCAGCAGTAAAACTCAACTAGCTTTTCACTGTATGACTTCTTAAACCTCCTTGACGGACAAGATCATGAACAGCAGGTCGTCTTATTATTGATTCTGTTTAGCACCTGGATCTTTCTAAGTCAAAGGGAGCTTGCTATAAATCAGTCATGTTTTTGGATCTTCAGAACCCACCTGCGTGCGCGGTCTGACCACCTGCAGCCTCGTGCAAATGACTAGCACCGTGAAGGCTTGTTAAAGTCGCACAATCCAAACAGCATTCAAGCACAGTCCCATTATGCTTGTGGAAGCAACTCTCAGGTTATTACTTTTATCTAGAGAATTTTAAATTAACTTATGATTTATTTAAAGGGTAAAAAAGCATTTAACAAAATAGGAGTCTATTCAACGGCTCCCAAGGGTAGGTGCTTACATTCGCATATAATGCAAATATAATATTTGTTAGGAAGGTTCTTTGTAATTAAAAAGCTTTTTTAAAGCGTGAACGTCATGCCGTTGCTGTTTTTACCATTGGCGATGTGCTCTGACAGGGCTCTCAGAATAGATTCGGTTTTGTGCTATGTTTCAGCATCATTGCCCCTCGAGTTTACTTTGTGATCCAGGAATGTTTGGTTTTTCTGAAAGGAATATTCCGTCCCTGAGGCGACAACACGCTCGCGCTTTAGAATCTGAATTATTCCACAGAAATCTGGTTTGCAGCTGTGGTGAACCAGACACCCTTGAAAGTCGCTGCAAGGGCCAACAATTCAGGTTTGGGGGCCCGTATTATGTTTATAACGTTAATCCCTCTGTTTCGCTTCTGGAGGTATTTTAACCTTTTATTTGACACACGAGATCAAAATATATCCGCTTAATCCAAATCTGCACGCTAACCCCCGAGCTTGTCTGTGTTAATGTCTTGACGTGACAGTTTTCCTCTTTGTGTTCCTGGCTAGGATGGTAAATTACCTATGGGCAATTGGTTTTATGCCACAGAGTGATGAGAAAATGTGAAATTGCATACAAGTCTTACAGACAGAACAATCTCAAAGGGGAACTGAGGCAATGCGTGCAATAATGCATGACTTTTCCCTCTATTCCTCTTATTTAAACACGGCAACTCATTTTATAAAGCTCACTGTCATTTCATATGCGCAGTGTCCCATGACATAACAGATTTAATAATTCATCAGACCTACACAGAGATGAAAGGTCTTATACACAGTTATTCTATACGCATCTACCAGGTCACTACTTCACTCTTCACATGTTATTACATTGCCTGTACAAGACAAAAACAAATCAAGAAACAATCAACTAATGTGCGTGGCAATTCAAGCACCAATCAAATTAGTTGAAATGACAGACAACTTTCAGGAGAGTAGCTGACATTGCAGATATCAATTACCTTTTAATTCAGGAAATCTTGTTTAAAAGGTACAGGGTTGATAGTTAATGTTATACACTGTGGCTGGTCACTTTACATTTCGCTTGCTCTTTACATTCTCTTGCTGTCTTTTTATCTCTGCAAGATTGGTTTGAATGTGGAAACTGTCAAAAGATTGAGAAAATAAAGCCATTTAATTTTTTTTCTACTTGATGTTGATGTCTGACATTTTCAAAATGTCATTGAAATATTTGTGTATTCATAATAAAAAGGATATTTATGATTAACACTTATTTATGGTTGTTTTTGTTTTTTGTAAAAACCAGTCATGTTTTCGGATCTTCAGAACCCACCTGCGTGCACGGTCTGACCACCTGCAGCCTCGTGCAAATGACTAGCACTGTGAAGGCTTGTTAAAGTCGCACAAACCAAACAGCATTCAATCACAGTCCCATTATGCTTGCGGAAGCATCTCTCAGGTTATTACTTTTATCTAGAGAATTTTAAATTAACTTATGATTTATTTAAAGGGTAAAAAAGCATTTAACAAAATAGGAGTCTATTCAACGGCTCCCAAGGGTAGGTGCTTACATTCGCATATAATGCAAATATAATATTTGTTAGGAAGTTTCTTTGTAATTAAAAAGCTTTTTTAAAGCGTGAACGTCATGCCATTGCTGTTTTTACCATTGGCGATGTGCTCTGACAGGGCTCTCAGAATAGATTCGGTTTTGTGCTACACTCTAAAAAGTGCTGGGTTATTTTTGTAAACACATTGCTGGGTTAATTGTGCTGGGTCAAAATTCTGGGTTGTTTGAGGCACTGTAAACACACAGTTGGGTTGATCATGCTGGGTCAAATGGACTATAAGGGGTTCTTTCACTATGAACACCTGGGTTGGGTTATTTTGACCCAACCGGTTTGTTTATTTTTTTTCACTTCATCGAACATTCTGGATTCTTCACTCGTCTCGTCGCCAGGCGGTCACGCACCTCGCAGCAAGCAGGATTATAAGGTAAATTAATAATATGATTATATAATTATTTACCTTTATTTTTAATAAGTTGTGTTTTAGAGCACACTGATTTCACTGTTTAATGCAATATTTGATATGTCGCTGTGCGGGGTTGGCATTTTTATTCCGTGAATGACGAACGTTGTAACTTAAGCAGCCTAGCGATGTACTTTTTTGCCTCAACAATCGCTTTATTGTTATATAAAGTGTGTGTGTGTGTGTGTGTGTGTGTGTGTGTGTGTGTGTGTGTGTGTGTGTGTGTGTGTGTGTGTGTTATTTGTATAATTTACAGTATACATATGGCCTTTATTTTAACGCCTTATGGAAAGAGTAGGTCAGAAATACGGGGGTAAGTTCCTTTACTGTCTGCATACTGTATTGCTTTGTAATGTTTTGTCAAAATTAGATCATTTCATACAAAAATTGATCTTTTAAGGGCATATTTTTCAAGTAAATGTTTGCGACGTGCCGAATCCAACGATAGATCCATATGTTTTATGTTGAGCATTTTCGCGGTTTTTTCCTTGAGGTAACTTATCTGCATTAGCTAAAACGCTATGTCCCTTACTTTAATAATGTTAAACCACAATATGACTGGTATGTACTATTGTTTATTACTTAAATGTAATTTTGTCTTAGCTACAGTATGTAAAGTTAGACTTAATCTCTTGTGGTGTATGTGGCCGTTCACATGTCGCGTTTTTTGCGCACTGAAGTTCGTTATTATACGCTCATAATGGAAGCTCATTTTTTCCAGGCGCGGGACATGGTTGCTTAGCAACGGCAGACGCCATGGGAGAGCAAGCTGCGTTTTTGTAAAGAAAGCGACGCGTCTTGCGTTTTCACGCGTTTTTAGGCGCGGCATGTGAACGGCCCCTTACTCTTCCTCTATTTTAGTGAATGCCTGTGTTGCATTACAAACTAGGAGACCAGTATAAACCTTAAACTTATTGAACCTCATTTATTTTTCAGATTTGATCAGATTTCACAAGACTTTAGGAAGCTATATCCAGAGGCAGACTTTTTGAAGACTGGGCTACAGTTGCAGACCTAATTCTTGCCAGTGCTCAGTGAGGTGCATTCAGAGCTGGGTGACATGACTTAAGGTAAGCTTTTTCTAATAATATGTCAATCTATAAAACAATATGCAACTGTATTTGACACACATCAACTGGTAAATACAATGGTACAGTAACACTTAACTAGTTGCTTATTAGCTTGTATATTGGCTGTTAATTAGTACTTATGAAGCACAAACTGATGCCTTATTCTGCATGAGCATATTCTACATCCCTGAATCTGACCCCATACCTAAACTTAACCTGCAGTAGTTGAATGAGGGTGGGAATTAATTTGCATTATTTAAAGGAATGAAGAAATCTTCATATGAAAGTGTTTCAGTTTGTTTTGATTATAAAATATGGTTCACAGTTTGCATATTATTCCTATGGTTTAGATGCTAAAGGGGAAAGTGCTTTCAAAGTCCTGCCCACTCTGGATAAAAGGTCTTCAGACCCACAACCACGGAATCCCGGAGGCCATTCATTGACGTACAACCTGTAAGTTTTGTTTTACGTTTTCTGCTCTAATAAGGGTGTATGTATATATATATATATAAACACAGTGGTGGCCAAAATTATTATAACAGTTGTATTTTCACCAGCTAAAAAATGATTTTAAGTCAGTGTTTTTTATCTTTTGCTGTAGTGTGTCAGTAAGAAATATCAGTTTACATTGGCACAACAGCCAATCCTCCACACAGAGATCTGATCTCATCATCATCCAGTCTGTCTGGAATGACATGAAGAAACAGAACAAACTGAGACAGACTAAATCCAGAAGAACTGTGACAACGTCCCCAAGATGCTTCAAGAGACCTACCTGCAAAGCTACCTGAAAAACTATGTGTAAGTGCACCTAGTGTAGGGCAAAAGCTGCTTTAAACACAAAAGGACGGTCAAACCAAATGTTGATTTAATTTAGTTAATCAAGGTTAATTGATTAAGAACATTTATTTATGACATTATTTTTGACAGCGTCATTTTATGATATTTTTAGACAAGTGCTTAACTTTTAACAGTATTGTAGCTTTGCAGTTAGGTCTCTTGGAGCATCTTGGTGACGCTTTCACAGTTCTTCTGGATGATGATGAGATCAGATCCTGTGTGGAGCACAGAACAAAAATGTCACTGGATTATCACAATTAATGGCAAAATGAATGGAAATGTAAACCGATATTTCCTACTGACACACTACAGCAAAAGATAGAAATCACTGACTTAAAACCTTATTTAGCTTGTGAAAATACTAGTGTTCTAATAATTTTGACCACAACTGTATGAAAAGTTGAGAAGTAAAATGAGCATTTATTTCATGCCTCTGTGTTTATGTTCATAAAATACACTTAACTTAAAATGTAATGTTGCAAGACTAAATGCCGTATAATTAACAGGTGGGGACCAACATGGTGGATTTGAGCCTTGGGATGAGACAACAACATTTCTAGACCTTCGCCATGGTTCCAGGCCATGCCATTGAAGCGGACTTGTTGCCTGGGAATTTCTCCAGCTTGCAGTATATCATATTGATGGACATAAGTCTTCATGTGTGAAGTTTTTTTTTTGGCCACTTGTAACATGTTTTAAATTGTAAGAATTGTCTGGTGGACTCTTTGTTTGGCTTAGTTTTAATGGCACAATGTTTGGAATGATTCTAATGTGGTAATAATTCATTTTTGAGTGTTCTGCTGCTGCAATGTTGACATAAAGAATATGAATATAGTGTGCCTTGTTTACAGTTTTGTTTAAAAGAAACTGATCTACTAAAACCATTATTTGTGTCTTTAAGGGTTGGACAAAATGTGTGACAGCTGCACCTATTTGAAAACTGTATTAAAAAGAAATATGAAAACTCATTAAAATGACATTTACATATTAAATTTTTGTGTTGTGTAACTGTATTACAGAAAAACAATAATAATTTTACATTCTTTTGTGATTTATATATTATTATTGGTAAATATAAAGGTAGCAAGGCAATTAGACAATAAATAACCCATTATTTTGGTAGTTTTTAACCCAGCAACACAGTTAATCTGACCCACTGGTTGGGTCAAATAAACAACCCAGCATTTTGGGTCAAATGATTTAACCCAGCACTTGGGTCAAAACAACCCAACGCGTGTTCTGTCCCATAGTTACCCAGCAGCTGGGTTATGGTTGGGTTATTTTTTAACCCAGCACTTTTTAGAGTGTATGTTTCAGCATCATCGCCCCTCGAGTTTACTTTGTGATCCAGGAATGTTTGGTTTTTCTGAAAGGAATATTCCGTCCCTGAGGCGACAACACGCTCGCGCTTTAGAATCTGAATTATTCCACAGAAATCTGGTTGTTTATGGTTGTTTTTGTTCTTCATTAAATTTTAACAAGAGAGCTGTTAAAAGTCTTGTCAGAACAGAGCTCATAATTAGTCTGTATCATTTTTTTTTTCTTCTGTCATTATGTTGTTTTTTATGCACTTTTACTGTCACTAATTTTAACACCTTTCATTAAACATTAGACGTGAGCACAGTGGGATTTGAAAAGGTTTTCTTTTTTTGTCTAAAAGTGTGCCTTTTAAAACTCAGTTTCTTCTATTTGAAACTTTGTTTGAGTCTTTTTGACTTTGCAGTCATGAAAAATACCAAAAAATGCATAAATAAATAACCATAATACATACAAATTGCATACAAAGTACAACAATTGCATAACTAATCTATGAGTCCTATAAAATTTAGTTTGAGTTGTTTAATAAAATGTAATCAGAATAATTAAAAATTATGTCTAATCAATGTAATTTATAAACTTTAAACTAAATTAAAAAATACATAACTGTGGAATGTTGAAATTAATCCTATTACTATTATTATCTTTATTTAATACAAATGTATTAAAAACAGTAGTAATAAATTTAAATCATATACCAATGTAATTGCTCTTTTAAAATTTACATTTGAATTAAACTATGGATTAAAACTGTAATATTCCATTTTAAAAAAAAGTTTTAAAATTTGTAATTAAATAGCATTCATATTTTTTAAAGACACTAATCCATATCACAGTACGATTAAGTAAAGAGCCCTACTCTTGATTTATTCATCCACACTTTTCCAAATTCCATGACAGTGAATTTAATTTTTATGATGGCATTCAGCAATCCTATCTATGTTTTCTGTATCGCAGAAACTTTGAAACTTTGTTTGAATCTTTTTGACTTTGCAGTGATGAAAATATACAAAATAATAATAATAATAATAATAATAATAATAATAATAATAATAATAATAAATAGATATATAAATAAATACAAATTGCATAAAAAGTACAATTGTATGAATACACTATGGGCCCTATAAAATTTAGTTTGAGTCGTTTAATAAAATGTTAGAATATCAGAATAATTAAAAAAATGACATCTCATTAATGTAATTTATAAAACTTCACTAATTAATAAATAAATAAATAAATAACTATGGAATGTTTAATTTAATTCAGTATTACTATTATTAGCATTATTTAATACAAATGTATTAAAAACAGCAGTAATAAAAATGTATGCATGTACCAATTTAATTGCTCGTTTCAAATGTAATCGATTACATTTGAATTAAAATATGTATTAAAACTGTTATATTCCATTAAAAAAAGGTTTTACTTTTTTATTCAATTACATTAATATATATATATATATATATATATATATATATATATATATATATATATATATATATATATATATATATATATATATATTTTTTTTTTTTATTATTATTATTATTTTATTTTATTTTTTTAACAGACACTAGTCCATATCACAATACAATTAAGTGTAGAGCCCTACTTTTGATTTATTCATCCACATTTTTCCAAATTCCATGACAGTAAATTTATTTTTATGATTGCATTCTGCAATTCTATCTAGGTTTTCTGTATCACAGAAACTTTGAATCTTTGTGTTTGACTTTGCAGTGATGAAAACATACAAAAATAATAACAAATAACAAAATAGCCATAATACATACAAATTGCATAAAAAAGTACAACAATTGCATAAATACACTATGGGCCATATAAAATTATGTCTGCGTTGTTATTTAATACAAATTTATTTTTAAAAACAGTAGTAATAAAATCAATGCATATAACAATTTAATTGCTCTTTTAAAATGTAATTGATTACATTTGAATTAAAATATGGATTAAACCGGTTATATTCCATTAAAAAAAAGTTTTAAAATGTATTAAATTGCATTTATAATTATTTTGTTTAACAGACACTAGTCCATATCACAATACAATTAACTGTAGAGCCCTACTTTTAATTTATTGTATCCACATTTTTCCAAATTCCATGATAGTAAATTAAATTTTTATGATTGCATTCTGCAATTCTATCTATGCTTTCTGTATCGCAGAAATCATAGTGCCCTACATGCTGTATTACGTAAACACTTGTCTGGTTCCAACAAGTCTGAAATCAATAGCGTAATTCAGCTACTGACCCTTGAGACTTGAAGTCAGTTTTCATTTCATGGCCTTCCTCATGTTTTTCATCACTTGCAAACATTACATGACTAATAAAGAATATGAAGTGTAAATACAAAGTTAAACATTTGCTCTTATCCTACGTGTGAAAATATTCTCTGAAGTTTTCAATAAGGCGGAAAAAAAAACAGCTGCAAGTGTACTACAACATCAAAGAGAATCAGTGTGTTGTTCATAAGTGAATGTTATTTGCACTAGTCTAACAAGTCATTTAATATTTATTTATTATTGCGTCTTGAATACATTTGCCATTTAAATTCGATTTCATTTAGATTTGTCATGTTGTGCGTGAAGGTTAACACTTCAGTTTTTCTCCACAGTTTTATGGTTTGTCTAGTTCAGCCTGAAATGATTCCGATTTGGTCTGTTTCATGTCTAGCACACAAAAACTATTGCTGAAAAGATTCAAATCAAAATGTGTGCTGAATTGAAAACATCTGCTGTGACAATCTTGACAACTAATCGATCACAACCTGCTGAAACATTATGGCAAAGGGGCAGAAACAAACTTATTATAACTGCACACTGTAATTCTTTGCAGCTAATTTTCAATTCATTTGCTCATTTGCATTTAGTTCTGTAACCTTAAAGTGCCTCTAAATGAACTCCAAGGTTAGCATGTACAATCGCATAAACAACAACCCATGAACATTTAGTACAGGCCTACAATACTCAGAAAATGCATTCAACAACATGTCATACAGTGCTTA